>NW_017731376.1:180851-195589 GCF_001890085.2 Hipposideros armiger | reverse complement strand
TTTTCTCACAGTTCTGGAGACTGGAAGTCTAAAATCAAGATGCAAGCAGGGTTGGTTTCTCCTGAGGCCTTCACAGTTTGTACTCTTCACACCTCCTCTCTCCCTCTCTCTCTCTGTCTCTGTCTCTCTCTCTCTCTCTCTCTCTCTCTCTCTCTCTCTCTCTCTCCCTCTCTCCTCCTTATAAGGGCACCAGTCATACTGAATTAGGGTCTTACCCTTAGGACCCCATTTTAACTTAGTCACTTCTTTAAAGACCTTATAATAGTTATATTCCAAGGTACTAGGGTTTGTAACTTCAACATATGAATTTGGAAAGTGGGGACACAATTCAGCCCATAATATATAATTTAATTTCCTTACATTAATGTCAGACATACTCCATTCTAAGAGTTGTGGCCAGGCAAACATTTGCTTAGGTGTATCTTGAGGAACTTTACATTTTAAAAATATGCAAGAGCTTGTATGTTATTGATTGGTACTTTTAAAATATTACTTTTCATCAATATATAGATTTCTTGTCTTGAGCAGAGTATGAAATCAGTCAACAGTTGATAAAGAGTCATGACTAACCAATAAAATAATTGGAGTACATGACTTTGTCACTGGAACGGCAATTTTCAGATCGCAACTCCCCACCATGCCAGTGGTCATGATGTGATTTTATAACTAAATGTGCTTCTAGTAATTCTATAAATGTAATGGTTTATTAACTGTAAATACACCTCTAATAATTTTTTGATCACAAGTTAATTTTGTCTGGGATTAAAAAACACATTTTAAAAAAATCCTGTATAATATTAGATATAATTGATTCAGTGATTCATGGACTAAAACACTAGAAATTTCCCCAAGGAATTGGGCATGTTCCACCTGGCCCTTCTGTTTCTCAAGATCCACTCATCAGCTTTACTCTCAACTCACTTTGCACACATTCCCACATGATGATGTCACCCATTCCCACAGTTTTCCTATCACCTTTCCATCAACAATGCCCAAATTTGTCAGTCTTCCTGAGCACCCAAACCTACCTTTCCGACTGCCTACTGGGTTTCTCTGCAGTGTTGCAGGCACCTTTCGTGGAAACCATCTTCACCTAAAAACATGATTGTCATATAAAGGTTATGATACTGTGACATAATAAAAAATTGTATATTTGGTCTTGATTCTTGGTTCTTGGTACAAAACTTCTAAAACCCTTGGAATTTCCTGAGTCCTTAACCCATTGTATCTGTGCTAACTCTGGATAGTTATTTTTAGAATGAATTGAAATGTAGGACACCCTGTTGGTGTCCACAGAGAATTGGAGAAGTTCTTGTTGTGGAAAACCCACATATTTGGTGTCAGAAGTGTGGTGAGTGAAGGAACAGTTTTCCTTGAAAGATGAAGAACATGATCTTCAGATTCAGACTGATCTGGGTTCCAATCCACGTGCCTACCCTTGCCAGTTGGTGGCCTTGGACAAAGTTTTCAAGCTCTCTGAGCCTTGAGTTTATTAATTAATCAAGCAATTAACTAAAATTTATCTCCTTCATAGAATCACTGTAAAGATTAAATTAAAAAGGGTACACTTAACATGTGCTCCATAGATTAGAGTGCTACAAAACTAAGAAAAGGAAGGAAGGGAGGGAGAGAGAAAAGTAGGAAGAAATGAAGGAAGGAAAAATAAAGAAAAGAAACAAAATGGATGGAAAAGAAGAAAGGAAAAAAAGGAAGGTTAAAATACTATATATATATTGGGTTGTCGGAAAAGTTATGATGCATTTTTGCAATGAAAAACATAGAAAAAATACGTCATGACTTTTCCAACAACCCAATACATATATACACATATATAGTCTTTAACTTGATTAATGAAAATGTCATTCTCCCAATTCATATGGATTAAAAATCTGTTAAATTCAGCTTCTCTCTCTTCTTCATCTTTTCTATTCAGCTAGTAGCTGAATTCTGTCAGTCTACCTTTAAAACACGTCCTGAAAAGTCTCCTAATTTTTATTCTGATGGCTTCAGTTTATATCTTTATTGCTCTTCAGTTGGATAGGATACTTGGTCTAATTTTCTCCTGTTTTTCTTCCCTCCAACTTTCCCTTGTTATTCCTATCCTTGCCCCCAGACTTTCCTTTACGCTGCTTATATCATTTTTATCCTTTTAGTATTTGACTGTATAGATTAAAAGTTGTTCCTGATTCTTTCTTGCATAGAGTATCAATGAAGATTTATTCCCATCCTATTTTATCTGATACCTTCTCCATTAAAGCCCCCAAAACATTCTAACCTCCATGAAAGACTTACCATTCACACTGCAGAAGTGGACAACCACTCTAACACTTTTACTCACATCATCCTCTGCATCGGGAAGACCTCTTTCCTCATAGCCACCTGTCAAAATCTACCCACTGTTCTGGCATGAGAACGATCATTTATTCCAACTCCACGTTCCAGTCCACGTGCTGAATTGACTGAGAATACAGTGATCAGCATGTACACACTTTGTCAAATAGACATGTAGATATCATCTAAATATTGTTTTTATTATTGGCAATGTTGGATTAAAGAATGCAGCTTGCTCTATGACCAGAATTAGTCTTTGTTTTGTTTTTTTTCTTTTTAACTCTCTTCTCCCAAATCTACAGATCAGGAGAGTTGAGGTCTTCAGAATATAAATGCTTATCTAGAATTCTTTCCACACCCACTAGGTTCTGGTCCCTGCTCTCAGGCCCTGAACCAGGGGCTTTTACCTCAAGGCAAACACATCTCAAATCAGGCAGGGGGAGATGTACTTAAGCCAAGTAGATGCAGTAATCTTCTTCTCAATTTTACCAATTAAGTCAGTTTTTTTGGGGAGGTTCAGAGAAGTAATCAACAAAAGGGGAAAAGGGTCAAGCTTCACCTTTTGTTAATTATGGAAGGATCAAAGTTTCTACTTCTTGAGTGTGTGCGAGCTCTGGAAGAGGGCAAGTATGGTTCTACCTACGCCTTACCTTACAATGTTTAACTTTGAAACCTTAAAATTGGTATAAACAACAAGCTGTCCTTCTGTAGAAAATGTTTATAGCTAAACATAAAGCTGTATTAAAAAATATAAATTCTGAAATGAAAAATCAGATAACGTAGAAGGGAAAAAAATTGAAAAAGTTGACTGGCCAAGATGGGGGTAGGAAAGAACAAAAAACATATGGGAACTTTGTGGAGTTTTTTTAACTATTTAGGCACATTTGACCAAAAAAATTAAATATAAAAGTTTGTATATGTTTAAATATATTTGCATTCCTTTTTCTCTGTAGTGGGTAACATCATAAGGCAGATTTGTGTTTGATTTAGTTGCATTGTCTGAATTTCCTGAAAGGAAAAGTAAAGACTGTTTGACATGAATAAAAGATTTTGGGCCTTTTTCCAACATACTCTAAATGTAGGATTATAACATTCAGTTTGGTTTTATTGTTGACAGTGCTATAGTGTCATGGTATAGTTGTGGTTGAGAAAGAACTTGAATAAATATCTGAAAACAGGTACTTGAGTTTTTCTCATAAGAGAAAAAAGATATTATATGTCCACATGCATCCTTAGGGCTGAAATTTCTCATGCTCATTTTTCAGCTTAAATGTAAATTTTTGTCTTAGAAAATATGAAAGGTTTCATTCAATCATTTGTGATTTATCTAAATACTTTTAAACCATGCTTTTTACATTAAAAATAGATTTGATGTGTATTTTTTTTTGCTCAGATGAGTCAAACTATGCTTTCAAAAGAGAATTTTGAATTTGACATACATTAAAAGTTTCTTTACTATATTAAGGGCAAAACACACCTAAAATATAAATAGCCAAGTTGAAAAAGTTTCAAAGTTGTGTTCAAATTACCTTAAATATTAAATTTTCCCCTAAAGCTATAGTAAAACTCAAGGAAAATGGACTATTCAAATTCTTAAAGTAATGAACATGCAAGAGTCTTCACATTAAATTATTAAGAAACAATATAGATGTGAGATTTACTTATTCATTATTCCAAAATATATTTATTTGCTGTCTATCAGGTGTCATGCACAGTTTTAGGTTTGTTTTTTTTTTCAAAGTAATGAACAAAAAAAGAATTAAAACACCAGCTCAGACTGAGCTTACATTTAAGCAGAGGGATTATAATGATTATAAATAAGACAAACAAAATACATAATATGTTACTACTAAGTGCTATGAATAAAATATAAAGCAGGAAAAGGAACATGCAATATTTCTGGGTAGGGGGAGACAACTACTATGCTAAAATGATTTATGAATTTTCAAAGATCAGGCAGGTGAATGGCTAGTTTCAGGGCTAAAGTAGCCTTGTTCCCAGAATAAATGCTTTATGGATCTATCTCAAATGAGGAGATGATGAAAGGAGGCTGTGAGCCTGATATTGGCTCACCCCTGTCCAATACCCCTCCTTCAGAAGAAGAACTGATTAGATTTACCCTGGATAAAAGTAGGGCAAAGCTACTTACCAGCCACTGCAGAATTAGCTGTTCTCCATTTTACATAAGACCAAGCAGACCCCAAGGGGGTTAACACAGATTCACCAAATTTAGTTAGTGGCAGACTAAGTACTAAAAAGTGTTATTCAAAGTGTGGTTCCCCTACATCAGCTAGTTCAGGCAATTTACTAGTTCTCACCAAGAGAAATAAGAACTTAAGAAAGAGCATGTAGAAATTTGGGGTGCAATTTGACAGAGATTTATTTCATCTAAAAAAAATCCAAGCTTGTATTTACTTGTCTTTACCTTTTATTTTCTAGTGATTCACTTTCTTTGCATTTTATACAAGAATCAATGTGAGACAGATTGGCAAGTCAAAAAACAAATTAGTTCTTCTCCACAGGTAGTTTGAGAAGCACTGGCGTAAAATGCTGATCTTTTTACTCAAAATCGTCCGAACAATAACTACATAATAGCTCGAGTGGCTTTTATGTGCCAGGCACAGTGTTAGGGGCACCGATTCAGAATACGTAGTCAGTGCCTTCATGCAGCTGACAATAGAGTAAGACAACAAGACAACAACAAAAACAACAACAACAAGTAAGACAACAACAATAAGTAAGCAACAAGCTCTGGCCATGAAGAGTCCAATACTTTCCATTACATCTCACGGCCTCCTGCTTGTGCAGACTGAAGCGAAATCTTAGATCATGTGGCTGTTCACTACGACTAGTGTAGACTCATTTAAGCAAACAGCATTGGGGGACACACGTGTTACCTGTGGTGACTATGTATTTCTTATGAATAGGGACCTGAGTAAACCTGTCTTGAGGAATAAGATCAGGGCTTTTTTTTTTTTTTCTTATAAACTGCCTTCAAAGAATCTCATTATATTGGGGGTAGTCTAAAATATGGTGAAAGCGATAGTGTATCATCAATCTCCAAATATGATTCCTCTCTTTCTGCTTTAGACTGCTAAAAAAGTTATTCATGAGTTTCCATCAGCCTTGTAGCTTACCGTAGTTTTAATATTTTTAAAGTTTAATCTTGAGTTTATAATCCTTGGCTACATTAATGCAATTAATAATTAGAATAAACAAATTCTTTAAGAGGCATACTTTAAAAAATGTTGGGGAGTCTACAAGTATTCTAGGCTCGAATCCACCTTACGTTTATGAAGAGGTTTAGTGTGTGATGGTGGTATTTTACTTTATTTTGCTTTATTATTATAATTATTAAGTTTGGTCAAAGATCTGTACACATAGCAATGATAAGAGGTGGAAATAAAAGAGATTAGGAAGAGACATGTGAAACATTTGGAGAGATTTTTAAATGTCCAGCCAGTAGTCTCTGGTGAAGGAGATTAAATTCCTCTAGCAGTTAAAAAAAAAAAAAAACCAGGGCTAACTGGTATCATCTAAAAAAACAAAACAGCACAGCTATATAAAGAGGGCTTTACGCTGACATTTAGCAGCCAGGAGGGGAAAACATAAAACTGTTCAACTCAATGAGGTGGGCGACAGATAGTGAAAGGGGTGTCCTACTATTTCTCAGGGCAAAATGGCATGAAAAACAGTCATGAAAGTAAGTTTGGCTCGGCCACATGTGGATAAATGACCTTGACATGTTAATAAGTTGATCTCAAAGATGCTACTGAGACCCTCTAGTCATCCCAGGGATGTTTTATTTCTCTCAAAGAAGAATGTCTGATAAATTTTCAACTTGCATTGAAAATTTAATCGCTCAAAGAGTTGATGAAGCAATGAGGAAAAAATCCAACCCACAGGGCCTGATTGTTTGTAAAGGGGAATCACAGCTATAAACATGTCACTTCCCAGCTCCAAAACCTTCAAAGACCAAAAGTTGTTGGCTGAATAAAGTACTAATAGCAAGGCCCCTCTGCAGTTTGGCTCAAGTTTACTCTCCCGGCTTTCCTCCTATGATTTACTTACAAGAAAAGGGATGGGAAGGATGAAGCAGCTCATTTTTCTGAGGATACTAAAAGCCAAGCACTGCATTATGTTATTCGTTTTATCCTCACAACTCCTCCATCATAGAATTATTATGAGGGTTGGATAAGGTAATGAATGGTAAGTGCTTCACACAGGTATTTACATTAATGGAATGAATGTGCTCAGAACAGTGTTGAACACACAGTGAGGCCTCAATGAATGTCAGCACTTAAGAGTAGCATAGAAGAACACAGGAAAAGAGAGCATCTCTCTTTCAGGATGAAGAAACTGATGATCACAAATGTTAAGTTGTTTTCCCAAGTGACAGCAGCACTGGGATTTTCTGTGACACACAAATTCCTATTCTTCCCATTATACTGACCTCTGTCTGTTCGGATACTGTTCTTCAGCCAAACTGGACTCCACTCTTGCCCAAAACACACCACAAGCTTTCCCAATGTGCTACCTCTGTTCATGCGTTTGACCTCTCCGGTAATGTCCGTGCCTTCATCCCTACCCTCCGAAGTAGGTCAGCTGGAACTAATTGTCCATTCCATGCTCTCTCCTATCCATGCATTTGCCAATTCCTGCACAATTCCTCCCCAGCACAACCACGGCAAATGTATCAACTAACATTAGCCTGTCTTTTCTATTTTTTTCAGCATTATGACTTCCTTATTTCTGAATTTTTAAAGGCAAGAAGGCAGACACATATTTTAACATTTATCTCAATAAATAATTATTGCATTCCTACCATGTGACAGACAGTGGACATATTTTAGAATATAACACGTACAAGATGGGAAAAAGAGGCGTATGCCAACAAGGGCTTAATAAACGTTGATGTAATAAATAGATGACTATCTTTCCTATTAATACAACTTTAGAGAATAGCAAGGCTCATCCCTAAAAATACATAGAATACACATGTTCAGATTTGAACTCTCAGTAGCTCAAATGATAACTCAATTATGTATCTTACAAAACCCCTACACTCATCCTAATTTCGGGCAACCATATCCCTGTACATGTTGGGGTTAAATTTTTGCTTGTAATACTTGGGTTTTATCTTTCCTACCCTTCAGACTTTCCCACACTCCTCTCCCTTAGTACCATTCCTTGGGGAAGAAACACAAAGACATCTCAGTCTTGGAGGCTCGCAAAGTAACTTTTCTAGACTTGATAATGAGCTGCTCATACAAGACCCATCAGACGTGCTTATTCCAAACGTGTTTATTGCTTCCTCAGAGGCTAAGAGATTGATTCCCTTTGGCATTCTAGCCTCACAGTGCTGATCATCCTCCCAGCTCCTCAAAGTCAAGCGACATCTGATTAATTGGAAGTTCCATCGCGCTTTTATTAATGTTCCACCCTAGTTTACATTACCTTGTATTTTAGCACAAGACCAAGGCTTTCTGTGAGATAACTCAAAGTTTAATTCTCTATCACACTGAGCCATTTGGACTTGCCTCCCTAACCACAGACTCACCTTCTTTTGGATATGAAGTGTATTTAATTGCTCTGTAGATCATTAAAGTGCTCCATTTTAAAGAAAATGGCTGAGCCATTTAATGAAGAGTGTTGTATGTTGATTGAGCCATTTTGGGTTTTCTTGGTGGTCTGTTTAAGCAGATTATGCATTAAAACCAGGCATTGATTTCTAACACTATTCCAAAAATTAGTTGAAACAGCCCTTAGAAAAGTATGATCCTGGGTTTTGTAGTCCCCTTGCCATAGTTCAAAGTTGTGATAAGAGTTTCTCCCCACCAATGAATAAATGTAATGCCCAGCCTAGATTCCTGAAACCTATCTCCTATGAGTCAAGTGTGGGAATCTGCAGATACTATTAGACTGAGACATAAGGCAGTTTTGATAGGCTGTTTTGGAACACCTTAAAAATGACATTCTTTAATTATTCTACATTCAAAAACTCTCCAAAGACTCCCTGTTGCCATTAGAATTAAATACAATCTCCCTAAAATACCTCTAGACCCTCCTACACCTTCAAGCTCCTGACAGCATCTCCAAACTCACCTCTCCTTTTCCCACTCCTTTCAAGTCACTCACGCCTTCTTTCTGTTGTTTGACTGTGCTGAGCGCAATCCTATGTCAGGCATGGAACTTTTACTCTCTCACCCTGGAATGCTCTCCCTTCAGATGTTTGTGCGGCTGCCTCCTTTGTATCCGTTAAGCCTTCAGTCTGATGGGGGTATCTTCAGGGAAGCCCTTGCTAAAGCTCTGTGACTAAGCTCTCCATCTTGTTCTTTTCAGCCCCACTCCCCTCCCCCAGTCTCTCTTTACCCCCATCATCCTATTTTGTAGCATATCACTCTAGTTGACAGCATATATCAACATCTTAAATATGATTTACTCTGTTTTACTTATAATCTGCCTTTCTCCACCAGAATGTAAGTGCCACAAAAACAAGGCCTTTTCTTATCTGTAGCTATATTCCCAGGATTCAGAGCCTGCCAAGGTAGGTGCTTAATAAATATTTGGTGAGTGAATAAATACATGTTTATTTATAAGACAGACTCAGCATTACACTTGGTAAGATCAAAGAAAGAAGGCAGTTAATGGCAGCTATGGCCTCCACCCCGATATCCTGAGTAGTTAAGCAATGCCCGAATCCTCAGTGCTATGGTTACCTGGCCTTCACAAGATGGTTTTGTGCTCATGGAGCTATGGAGGGGTCTCACCTTCCTTAACCACCTCAGTGGCTTATCAATTTTCTCTTTCTAATCACTTACAGTACTGTCCCTGAAAGGACTTCTTACAGGTAACATTCTCCAAACTAATATATTTCCATTGATGTTTTAGCAGCTCCTAAGTCTGTCCTGATGACTGGGTTCTTCCTGGTTTGGAAGACCTTTGATACTGCACACAGAGACTTAAAAACTCCACCCTCTTCCTATAGCTTACAGGATGTTCATTCATTCACTTCGCGTATACTTATGGAGCTGAAGATTTCTGTTCTAGCCACCTTTCTAGATATAGGTGATAAGATAGTCAGAAAAACATTTTAAGGATTAAAAATCTCTGCTCTCATGTAATTCTGGTAAAAGTAATCAGATTATAAACAAAAATTGTTTGCAGTGACCTACATAATATGCTCAATGTATTAAATGCTACTGAGAAAACTGTAACAGGATATGGGAATAGGAAATGCCTCAGGGAAAAGGGTTATAATTTCAACAGGATGGTTACAGAAGCCCTCACTAAAAAGTGGACCTTTAAGTAAAGACTTGAAGGGAAGGAGGAAGCAAATCATGTGGCTATCAGGAGCAAAGATGAATATAAAGAAATCTCAAAAAGGCTAACATGGCTGGAATAAAGTGAGCAAGGATGTAGGCGGTGGGCAGGTGGAGGTAGAGGAGGCAGCCAGAGAGATGAGAGGGGGCCAGATCACACGGCTGTTTGGACCATGATTGTAAGAACCATAGCTCTTACTTTGAGAGAATGGGAGCCCTTCAGAAGGTTTTGAACAAAGGAGTCACTTGATCAGCCTTGTGCTTTAATAGGGTCACTCTGGCTGCTGATTAATGATAGACTATTAAGGGAGCAAGGTCAAGAGTAGGACAGTGCAATAATCCAGGAAATAGGTGATGACAAGGCTGGTGATAGATGCTATATGGAATTAGGACATGTTTGGATTCTGGATAATCAATGTTTGTTGGCCTACCATTCAACTCTCATAAAAAGAAGCAGCAATATAATGCAGTGATGAGAGCTTAATCTCTAATATCAGATAGCTTAGCTATTGCTCATGATTCCTGAATGCTTGAATTTATATAAGTGATTTGTCCTGCCTAAATCTCAACATATTCTTCTGTTAAAAGGGAGATAGTAGTAGTGTACTTGTTAAAGTAATGCTAGATATCCTAACAGATCACAAGCTGTGAAATGGCACTCACATGAGAGAAATTTATTTTTTATTCATGCAAAGTCTGATGCAGATATTTCTTATCAGTGGGGTCTCTCCCCCAAGAAGGGATTCAGAGGCCCAAACTACTTTTCTTTTATGGCTCTGCCATTTTTCAACACGTGGCTTCTGGGTTCTCCCTGGGCATAGGTGTTCAACCAGCAGATGGGAGACAAACAGGAGACTCACGTGTGGAAAGTTATTAATGGGCTGGGTTTGGAAGCAGCACAGCCATTTCTGCCCCCATTTCCCTGACTAGTGAATTCAGTTCCCAGTCTCACAGTCACCCCTAACTATGAGGGTGCTGGGGAACCTGGTCTCACTGTGAGCCAGGGAAATGAAAAGACAGGTTTGGGGAATAGCTGATGAGTCTTCACCATTATCAATCTCCATCAGAGTACTCGTGTGGGCAAGTAGATACGGTAAGAGTTGGGAAGCACTTACCCCAAGGCCTGCTACAATAAGTGGCTGTTGTTATTAATTCAGAAATGCCTAGGAGAAGGAGGCGCCCACAACCACGGTTGTTTCTCAGGGTGATTTCTGCCTGTTCGGTTGGAGGAAAGCTGGTCTTAGAAGGGCTCCCTAGTTCTCTCTTTCTGTGAGTAGAAACTCAGACTTTTCAGCTTCCTCAACATTTATTGAAAGAGCATGACGATTCAACATTCATATGAGAGCAAAGCTTATTAAAGAAGCATTTCCTTTCACTTACAAACCTAGATGCTATGCTTATTAATATGAAAAGTAGGTATCAAGAATTCTCAAGCAACCTTTAATAGAAATATTCATTGAACTGATGAAATAGAGAGTACCCACAATTCATACCTCCTGTGCTAAAAATAAATTTTAAATGACTTTATGGAGGTATAATTTATATACCATAAAATTTACTCATTTAAGTGTATAATTCAATTCTTTTTAGTAAATTTATAATTCACAATCATCACCACAATCCAATTTTAAGATATTTCCATCATCCCCAAAAGATCCCTCATGCCCATTTGCAATCTTTCCACCCAGGCAACCACTAATCTGCTTTCTGTCTCCATATATTTGCTTTTTGGTGCATTTTACATAAATAGAATCATATAATATGTGATCTTTTGTGTCTGGCCTCTTTCACTTAGCATAATTTGTTAGAGGTTTATCTATGTTGCAGCATATATCAGTAGTTCATTTCTTTTGGTTGATGAATGAATAATATTCTATTGTATTGATATACTGCATTTTGTTTATCCACTTATCAGTTGATGGGCCGGCCGAGTGGCTCAGTTGGTTAAGAGCTCACTCAAGAGTTTGAGCTCTGAGCAACAGCTGTTCGATTCCTGGCCTGAGCTGAGCAGCTGCTGAGCTGCCAACAGGTGGCAGGATGGCTCAGCTTAAAAAAAAAAAAAAGAATTAACCCACTTATCAGTTGATGAGCATTTGAACCGCTTCCAGTTTTTGGCTATTGTGAATAATTTTTTTTAACTGAGTCATCCTGCCACCTGTTAACAGCTCAGCAGCAGCTCAGCTCGGGTCGGGAACCGAACCAGCAACCTTGTTGATCAGAGCTCACACTCTTGAGCGAGCTCTTAACCAACTGAGCCACTTGGCTGGCCTGTATTGTGAATAATTTTAGTAGGGCTTGCCACCCTTCCAATGGTAGCCAGATGTTATCTTTTGGGAGACTTTGTCCAGAGGTGGTGGTGGCATTTATAATAAGAGTGGTATAGTGGAAATATCATCAGATTTGACACAAAAATTACATAGACTTACACCTTATTTTTCCCTCTTTTCTGAGCTACCTGACCTTAGAGAATAACCTCGCACTTGCTGGAATTAAAAGGTTAGAATGGTATTTGGCTAAGTAGATGCTCCACAAATGTAAATCTCCACTCCATTGCCCTAGCTCCATTGTCTCACATTCTTCTCAGTAATAAACTCAGAACCTCTTATCAGCACCCCCAAATGCTGAGCCAGAACTTCCCATATTCACGTCGATTATTTTACCAAGATTGTGAGTAAAATAAGTGTGCCTTCCATGTATAGTTTGGAGGAAGCCATTTTCCCTCCCTCACTCTTTTCCTACTGGTCCATAAAATAAGAGCTTCTGCTGCTCTCAGAGGTGTTGGTTAGAAGCATCTGTATTTCTTTCTAGATCTCATTTGTTCCTCTCCATAGGAGCAACAGTGATTTATCTGTTTGACATATTGAAGAGTCTGATATTCATTGACCCATATTTCTGTACTGGTTAGAGTTAACATGGTAAGTCACTGCCCACACACAGGAGGTCTCCCTCTTGTGCCCCTGACCTGGGCTTCCTGGCTCGATATGATGAGGCATTGCTGGTTGGATAAGTTACTGGTCCAGGGGTTTTAAAGCTCAAGTGAATCCATGTATAGTTCTGGAAAAAATATTAGGAAGCCAGATAGGTCACATTCAAGCTACGTTTGCCAATCTAGCTTTTTCTTCAATAAAGCTGACATTGCAATCTTCTGACTCCTCTGCCATTTTGAGGTGCAAAGGATGTGATTAATTCCCTCAAGTCTAGCATATGGAGGCAGTTTGCCTCTTTCAGAAAGGCAGAGCTAGGAGTATATTTAGGCAGGCTAACTTTTGTAGTCTTTTTTTCCTTCCATGTGTGGAAGACTCTCCTTAGGACTAACCACCCAGTAATGTTATTATCCTATAATTTAACACAAGTTTATCCAATTCCTCTTGGGTTTCCCAAAAGAATTTGTTAGCTTTCTTTCTCTGAAGTAACAAATTACAGTTTGAATCTGCCTCATATACCACATCAATCACTCATTCAGTCCCTGGAATTGCTAAATGGTTGACCCAATTGGGCAGTTTCAGCTGTCCAATCATTTGGATTTGGGGTGTTAAAACAACTGAAGTGGTCTGACTACTTAAACTTCGAATGCCTGACAAACCATGATGAAGACTAAAACATCCAATTTAACTGGGAAACAAACAAAGTTGTGGAATCTTTTAGATGTGTCCACATGTGTGCACAAGCACAAGTAGTGTCTCTCAGGTTCTCATTCTCTCCTCCCTCTATCCCCAGTTCTTTCCCCACCTCTCCCCTCCTTTCTCCTTCTCTGGGCTTTAACCGCTCCTCTCCTTCTCATCTCTACCTCAATCTTTGTCTCTTTTTTTTATTGAGGTAAGACTGGCATATACTATATTAGTTTCAGGTATACAATGTAATGATTCAATATTTGTATATATTGTGAAATGATCACCACAATAAGTCTACTTAACATCTCTCACCATATATAGTTTAAAAAATTCTTCTTTCCTCTGATGAGAACTTTTAACATCTACTCTCCTGTCTCTGTCTTTACCTCTCTACATGCCCCATCTCTCTCTTTGAATTTGCAAATATTTATAATGATGAAAAATGGATTTTTTTACTAGCAATGCTTCCTTCTCTTTTCGCCCAACATCAGAATCTAGGAAAGACTCAAAAGAAATAGTTACAGTTGTTTTTTTTTTCTTTTCTTGAGTATTCAGATGAGTCAGTGAACGAGTTCATCCTGCACAAGAAGAAACAATTTGATTTTGGCAAGAGTTGAGCTATAAGGAACATATTTAGAGCTAGGAATCTATTCCCAGAGAATACAGCAGGTCCCAGCATATTAAGATAGGGCAAGCCTCCCTGTAGCCCTTAACACTATCTAAATATTTAGAATAACAACGTGAAGGTTGCCCTATTTATTTACAATCCAATATTATCCTCTTGGCAGCTATCCTTATCCTTCACCTCTCTTCAACTCTGAGTGCTTTTGACCATGGATGTTTGGCCAGAGTCGCACAGAGTGGTAAATCACTAACTCAGTGAAGAGCCACGGCCAACAATGATCATTGAAATAAGATAAAAGTTAAACAATTAGTAAGTAGTTGGAAACACATTAAATTTTTAGCAGAGGAAGGTCATCACCTTCTGGGTTCAAGTTAGTCTCTGATATGTAATAAGTTCATCCTTATTACATATGAATCATATGAATCAGCCTCTCATATGAATCAGCACAGAAGACACAGCTGGGCTACCCCAATAGGAGCAATGCCTTGACAATGACACATCAAACAGTGTTAGGGAAGTCCCATGAGCAGCTCTCCAAAGCTGAGATTTTGGGCCATTATTCAAAGTTTAAAAATCCACGTTTTGAAGGCAGCTCTCAAGGCCTCAGCTTTTGACATTTTGGCTCATCAAAGCACGTTACTCTCAGTACTACTAAAAAATAACCATATTCAAAACACAACAGAGCCCTGTCCAAAAGAGAATAAGGGGACATAAAATTATCTCTAATGTGTATAAAGGAAAAAGCACAAAAAGTCTTAATCTAAAAAAATGTGATGTTTGGAAAGCACTTTCTATTACAAAACAGATTACTCAGTAAGTACATCAAATGTTTGTGGGTTTTTTGGCGAA
>NW_017731376.1:164787-178076 GCF_001890085.2 Hipposideros armiger | reverse complement strand
AAAAAGAGATAAAGTATTGTAATTTTGCATGTACATTTATAGGTGAGATTAGCCTTTTCATTCTTATTGTATTTTCCTTATACAGTTTGAATGTCAAGGTAATCAAATTGTACTAGCTTCAAAAAATAAGTAAATTTTACCCTTCTGTTCTCTGGAAACATGACATAAAATCAGAATTACATTTAAGTTAAAGGTTTGCTAAAACTCCCCAGTAAAACTTTCTGGGCTTGGTGACATGGGGAGGAGGTAGGTGGGTATATGACTTGTGATTATTAAATGTTTCAATGGTTATTGGTTTATTGCAGTCTATTTTTTTTCTCTTGAAGTAATTCTGGTAAATTTTATTTTAAACCATGCAATTTGTCTAAATTGAGTCACAAAATTGATCATAATATTCTCTTTGGGCTTGGGATATAAAAAAAGAGAGTATGTAAAGTTTTTACTCTATTTTCTGAATATTTGTTTTTGCCTTCTAGCTCTGACACTTTATCAGTTTTCTTAATTGATTAGCATAACTGATTAGTTAAATGTATGTAGTTAATCTAATTGCCTAGTGCTTTAAAAAAATAATTCTTGGTCTTATTGATCACTGTAATTGCTTTCTATTTATTTAATTTCTGCTCTTTTATCATTTCCTTTTTTCTACTTATATTGGGTTCAGACTTTTTTAAAAAATTGAATGCTATAGAAAAAGCTTGGCTCACCAACTAAGTCTTTTCATTTTATTTTATATATATAAATTCACTCATTTTTCCAAAGAAATGCTTTAAGTACATCACACAAGTTTTGATTTGTAGTTCACTTTTTTTTGGTAATTTCCTTGATTTCTTCTTTAAGCAATTAATTATTTAGAAGTTTGTTTTTATTTTCTAAACATATAGCTTTTTTTCTGTTGTTTTCTTATTTGTTTCAGTTTTTTTACATTATGCTCAGCAATGAGAATTTAATTTTATCAATTATTTGGAGTTCATTTGGAATTTATTTTAGTCTGATATAAGATCAACTTTTGTAAATGTCATGTATGATGGAAAAGAGTGAGTTTATGCACAAATGTTAGCTTGCTCCAACACATTGCTGGAATAAGACAGCCCTTTTGAGTTTTTCTGAACTCCGAATGTGGCATATTTGCCTTTTGTTCTTAGCTGCAGATCCTGAAGTACAATTCTGAAGTAAGACATCCCATTGGGTTCCTAATACCACCCTGGTACATTATTTTGATTTACACTGATCTTATCATAGCTGTGGTCTTCACAGTAAGTCATTACAACAAAAGAAAAACTAACAAAATACTTCCTTTTCCCCTAAATTTGTACTATCTCCACATGCTCCTCATAGGTATTAAAAAACACAGTCACAATTAGATTCACTTTTAAGCCTTTTAAAAACTTGATATGCTAGTTGATTCAAATTCATCTTAAGAAATTGCTTTCTTTGAAAAACACGAGAACTCTTATTAATTTAAATGAAGACTATATATGATCTTCTAAGCTTATATTAGGAAANCTTTCTTTGAAAAACACAAGAACTCTTATTAATTTAAATGAAGACTATATATGATCTTCTAAGTTTATATTAGGAAACCAAAGTCCTAGGAAGCTGTAAAAGTTCCACAGTTCAAAGTCTAATGGAGAGTCAGAGGTGGGATATACTTCCACAGGATTTTGAACTAAGACCCTTATTTGACCTTTCATAAAATACAGATGGAAATCTGACACCTCAATGATATAGAAGATTAGCTTAAATAATGTTTATCACGTGACATGGTAATAACATTTCTTCAAAGAGAAGTTAAACTAACAAAGTTGGGGGTTTTTTTTAATGGACACAATTTGATAATCTATATAACACAGAACTTCAATTTGGGAATATGTAGGAATCCAATGAAATTAAGTCCTAAATAAAGTTAGTTAAAATTTTATCTCCTTCAATATTATAATCTTCTTTGTTGAAGTTTAACTTTGTTTTCATTTTCATAGGTTCTATTTTCACACTGTTATGTGGGGAGCCCTAGCCACACACTGCAGGTGTCCTTGGGGTTACCTGAGTGCACAGGTCAGAAGCAGAGCCAGCAGCTGGAGCTCCAGGCCCCCACCATTCATTCCCTCCCTTCACCCAGGGCAGCTCTGTGTTTATCTGTGACACACATGGGGGCGAGGGGTAAGACTGCATTAAGAAATAGTTCTAAATTCACAGTTTCAGACCATCTAATCAGCAAAAATTGCTTATCTAACTATATACCTTTTGTTATAAGCCTATATAATACAAGTCAGTTATGAAGCAACAGACTACACTCTGATGTCAAATGAAAAAGGCTTGCCTCTCTGAAAGAAAACCATTTCTCAGACAGCACTAAATAAAGATTATGCGGTGCTACATTTATTTATTTGATGACTTACATAGAGTTTAGTGCCTGGAGACCTGGACTGGAAACATCCACTGTAAATACCCCAGAGTGCCCTAAAGAATTGGTGTATTTCATTCTGAGCGTTTAGTTATTTCTGGCATCTTCAATTTACTTGGCTTTAGTCCTGATACTTAATATTTGGTTCTATTTCTGGCTGACACAAACAATATATAAACACTCATAAACACAAAACATATTTTAAATTCACAACAGACCTGTAAATTGGTTTGACAAAAGCAGGATTTTGTGGCATCCTGCCTTTACATGGTTTTGTTGTGCCATGCGTTAAAGTGTTCAGTATTTATCTAAGATACGTGTTCAGAATCAAACCACTTCTTGGCAATGATGCTGAGGTCAAAATTGAATATGAGTTATGAACATAAGCTCTGGAGTTTGAACCTTTACTCTTCCATTTACTAACTGCAAGGCCCTGGGCAAACAAATTAACTTCCCTGTACCTCAGAGACAATATGATACCTGTTTCATGGGCTATTGCAAGGATCAAATTCAAAACTACACGTGGAAAAGCATCTGTCATGTACACTGCATATAGCAGAGGCTCAATCAACATCAAATCCCGGTACATGACTAATGTTATAAACTATGCTATATCGCACTTCTAATTTTTATAGTTTCTGTTTGCCAAGAATGGAGCATGATTTGACCTGCAATGTAATTGAATCTGTGCTATAATGAGTTTTAGTTTATAGATACAAATGGCCTAGATATTTCAATTAACACCAGACTTTTTACTTTAAGAAATATTAATGAGTGACCATTAAAATTTCTAATTTTTGTAATTAACATTTTTATTGATCTCTGGTTTTCAGAACCTCATGAAGTTACTTTTTTCTCTACTCTTTTCTGGGACTCAACTTTCCCATTGGGCATTTTCTCATCGTCAAACATTTAAACCCCTCCTTTGTCATCAGTTTTGTTTGTTAGTTTGTTTTCGTTTTTTTATATTAGAAACAAAAAAATTTAAAAAGAAGGAAACCTAGAAAAATAGGTGTGTTGTTTGGCTCTGCTCAACTAGACTTTCCTTAGCAGAGCATGGCTTGTGTCCGATTATGCAGCCTTGATACACTTGTCAATTCTTCCTTCAGCTCTGGGACAGTTATTCCCCGCCTGTCTCATTATCATCGATCATCCTTGTTCCTGAAACAAGGATGAACACATTTTGTGGGATTATGCAATTTAATAAAAAGGTCTCTCCCTCTCCTGTCAAGTGCCAAAGTGTTTGTAGTTAGATGGGACAGCTAGAAAGAAAGTAGAAATATTTGCTGTCATTTTAAAATCATAATCAGAACGAAGTAGATATAAATGGCATCTGGGGTTGGACTACTCTGGAAGGAAACAGTATTTATCAAGTGACATAGCAGATTGTTTGAATTATCATATACCACTGGATGGTTATAAAATAATTTTGGAAACCACCCACAGAAAAGGCACCAAGATAACAATGTGCGGCAAAATGTTTGAGCGCCTCACGCTTGCTTTACTGTGATAGTGGCTTTGATAACCGGCTGATCCATTGTAAATTTAATTAAATTTCACCTTTAAATAAGGTTTTCTAGGCCCACACACTCCATGCTTGGGAACATGTTCCTACGTAAAAGTGTGAGGAGGTCTTTCTCTCCTCTACATGCTTTGCCTTCCAGATCCCAGATGAGGAGTGACAGTTCAGTGTGGGCTGCTGGGAGACCCAACTGAATTACATTTTTGGAGTCCTATCACACAGGGGTATATTTTATATCTTTAAAATCATATTCTGCTGTTTTATAAACAGGGACATTTATATCAATGAGCATGTCATCTGTACAGGACTGGGTCTCTTGAAAAATCTAAGTTTGCTTTCAATTCAATTTAAAAATAATAATAACAAACACTTGAGTTACATTATACCTGTTGCTCTAGGGTAATTATTCATAATGCCTCTTTTCATCTTCAAATGCATCCCAGTTTGTGGAAGATCAATTAGACAATCACTATAATTATATAACACTGACTGGATGTTCTTATGCAATGTATACATATTAACTCACTTAATCTTCTTAACATTTCGGTAAGGTAGGTGTTGGTATCCCATTTTATAGATGAGGGAATCACAGAACAGACTGGTTAGAAAAACAGAGTGGTTAGGAAATACATAGAGAGAATGGAATTTGGACCCCAAGCAGTCTGGTCACAATTCTATCATCTTAACCTCTGTGCTGTTTTACACTCCATAAGGTTTGATGCTTGTTTTTCTTTGCCACCTTTGTCATACTTTTATATTACCCTGTGGTCATGTGGACAACCTTTGGGCATTCCCTAGAAACAATTTCTACACAAACTTAAGCCCTCAGATGATTTGATACACAGGGGTGTTTTGATTCAAATCTACTAGAATTGGATGTCTGAGTAAGGTGTCTGGTGGATGGAAGAAAAGGAAGAAGGCCCCAGTACTATCATAAGACACCTTTGTAGGAAACCAAGGATTTATTCTCCCTGGGGCAATACTATAGAAAACGGGTGATGGAAATGAAAAGAGTGGGTGAGTTGACATGTGGAATTTGGAGATAATTGAATTGCACAGCAAAGAAAAAGGTTTTCATGTTTGTGTAAAGATGATGTTTCAGCTAGGAGAGCATCCACTGCAAGAAGATACTTTATAAAAGTGACTTTGAAAATAAAAGAGAACTCAGATCACACTCCCAGCACTGGAAGCCAAGGCCATATTTCTCAGCTGCTGCCAAGATCCACCAAATGTGTCAGATTTGAGATCTTCAGTCACTGAAACCTGCTGTGGAAAGACATCCCTATCGACGGACTTGTGTTAAGAGTACTCTTCAGTTTTTCAAAACTTGATCCTAGGAAGAATAGCTGCTATTCTGTCTCACTGAAATTATTATCTTAGCCATTCCAGCTCACAGTTCCAGACAGCTTTGGAAGTTTTTCTGAGGATATTAAAGAAATCCAAAAAGGGTATGGGGTCCTCTGTTTTTCACCAGGTTATATCTTCCTTAATCTCAATATATTTGTAGGATTCAAATTGTTCCCAATTAATCAGCAAAATTATAACAATTATGTCTTAAACATTGTAGACAGAATTTATTCAGATGCCTATAGCTTTTTTAATTTCACTTTAAACAATTTTATTACTTGCATTTTGAATATTTTTTCTTTGCCTGATTCACTCTAATTACTAGCAATAATATGCAAGTATATGAAAACTTATTTGGAATTACAACTTGCTTCCAAGCTTTTTATATCATCACCCTTTCAAGATTAATTAAGAGGTCCCAAAGAGCATGCCCAGGTTTGGTGATTTGCTAAAAGGCCTCACAGAACTCAGCGTATAGCCTTACTCATGGTTATGATTTATTACAACAAAAGGAAACAAAGCAGAATCAGCAAAAGGAAGCGGTACATAGGGGAAAACAGGCATGACCTTCCAGAGTCATCTTCTGATTGAATCACAAGGATATGCTTAATTTCCCCAGAAACGAGTTATGACAACCCATGTTAAATATTGTCTACCAGGAAAGCTTGTTAGGCTCAGCACCAGTGTTTTTGTTTCAGGCTATTGATGTAGGCACCCTTTGCCTGGCATGCACACAAACTCCAGAGCCCCAGAAGGAAAGCAGGTGTTCAGCATAAGCCATAATGTACAAGCAGTTCTGGCACAGTGAGCTACTCGTATGAGGGAATGGTGGGACTCTCCTGAAATCCAAGTTCCCAGATGCCAGCCAAGGGCCAACCTTGTAAACATACTTTTCTAATGATAGAAGTCAGGGTTGCTCTTTTCTGCACATATTTCATGACTTGATTTTCCATTGATAAAAATAGCTAAAAGAAGTCAAATTCTTTTCTCATAATCATAAGTTTATGGTTGGGCCAAACCCCAGTTATTCTAGCTCCCTATCCAATATTCTTTCCAGTTGACTACATAGCTATTCAGAAAACCAAGCAACTAAGACTGTTTTAAACAAATTGAAGTGACTAATAATCAACAATGCAGTTACAGATTTTTGTCCTTCATATATGAACTGGAAATAATAATATAACCTAGGGGAAATAATGCCCCTAGGTTAGCACTGTCCATGATAACTTCAGAATAATAGAAATGTATAATCTGCTCTGTCCAATAGAGTAGTCATTATTGACATGTGACAACTGAGCCCTTGAAATGTGGTTAATGTGACTGAGGAACTAGGTTAAATTTAATTTTGTTTAACTTTAATTAATTTTATTTTCAATAGCCACATGCGGCTAGTAGCTACTATTAAAAGTACAGCCTCAGATAATGTAAGGCTTTAATAAAGTTAAGTCTTCAGGAAGAGGAAGAGACCACCATTTTATAAGAGCGGCATAGACTAGTGCAAAATCAGTCATTGAATCTCAATGTTTAAATATCAGTTCACATCTTTGTGGCGTTTACTGGTAACTATGCTGGAAAAGAGATAAAGGATAAGAGCAAAAGCAATAATTTCCCCTAAAAAAAGTATTTAATGAAATAGGTAATAAATTTCAACTTACTCCAAATTTTATAACGTTTGGCAGGCATACCTTCATGATATTATATCCCCCAAATCCAGTAGAAATTATTTTTGTATATGTGCAGAACATAATTTTAAAAATGATAGCGTATAAAGTAAGCAAGGTCATTTTGAAAATATAGTCAAAAGCTCCAGTTTTGTTTTCCATGCCAGTATAAAAATCACAAAGTTTCAAGTTAGAAACTAAAAACAAATGAGTGCCATCTTGTGGTGGTATCTACATGATATTGTAAATTCCCCCCATCTTCCAAAAAAGACTATTCCATCCCCATTAGAAATCCTTCTGACCTCAACTTCAGACACTGTCTCATATTTGGTCTCTGGTTCAACTTCAGAATATAAAAAAGAAAAGGAAATTGAAGAATTTGAGGTAGGGGAAAGGGCTTGAGATCATATATACCTGAAGAGAAGTGAACACCAGTGTGAAAAATATTTCTATGGAAAATAAAGAAGGATTAGTAGTATAAAAAAAAGGCTTCCAAAATTCATACAGTAAAGTTGACAGCCTAAGGAGAAAATATACAAAATTCTACATAAATGCAAGATCTCTTTAAGGGATAAAAAAGGAAAAACTACACAAAATACTAATGTTTACCCTACTAAGGCTACTGGTTAAAAAAAAAAAAAGAAGAAGGGAATAAGAATAAAAAGGGATAATATGGTGAAATTTATTTTATTCTACCTATTTTAAAAATCCTAAAAGACACTATTGCTAATATTAAAAGTGCTCTTCTACTAGTAAATATATAAAATTTTTCAGAGTAGTAAGTGGTATTCAAAACTAGGATGCTTGATTACAGTGGGAGTCAAATAAGATTTGCCCACAGGTTTACCACAGTTGTAAAGGGTGCTAAAACACAGTGATCTATGTCAAGTGTTAGGAAAGCTAAATTTAAACCAAAGATTTATTTACGGCCGGATTATTTAGAATCTTTCATATGCTCATCTGCATTGTTAATATTCAAGAGACAATTTTGAGCTGTATCATTTTCTAAATTTTTATAGGTAAAAAAATATTTTTTTCTCTTTGGAGTATATCCTAGTACTAGCATTCTTCAAGAACATTTTGGAAGCCATTCCTCTTATTTAAGAGTTCCAAATCATTTTCTTTGAAGAAGTCTTTCAGCATCCTTCCCCATTTGCTCTACCTGGATATGTTATCACAAAAGGAAAATGTATGCGTAACTAAGGAAGTGTTGCAACCCTACATAGAATTTGCCTTATTCATTAAGTGACAACATCACTTAATGTTGTCAACACAGCCAATAACTTATTTTAAAACTTCTTTTAAAATAATCCCATTTGGAGCCTTTAGGAGTGTTGACAAAGTCTTCTTCCAAAACAACTTACAGGTGCCGGACAAGTGGCGTGGTGGTTAAGAGCTGGCTTGGGATGCCAGAGGGCCCCGGTTCGGATCCCACATATGAGGGCCAGTGACACTGCCCTCTACAGCTAAGATACTGAACAGCAGCTCAGTCTGGAGCTGGGCTGCCGTGAGTCGCCTGCGATGGCGTAGGCTGCAGCCCCTGTGGCAGTGGGTTGCCATGGGCTACCGTATGTAGGCAGCAGTCGGCGTGAGCGGCAAGCAGCCGAGGTGAGCGGCCGCCCAGAAGCTGGTGACTGATCTGCCTCTCTTGGGGAAGAGAGCAGTGATGGTGCCAACTTGGGCCAGTGAAGCAACGTCCTCCACAACTAGACTGAAGAACAGAAGGACAGCAACTTGTCTGTTCCCCTTCCCCCAATTCCCCAGCACTGTTCCCATCCCCCAATTCCCCAATAAAAATCTTAAAAAAAAAAGCAACAAAAAAAACAACTTACAAAAATCAAGGAACATCACAATAACTGTTGGTTAAATGACCATAGGCAACATAGGTTGTCTATGTTACCTGTAAAGAAGTCCTGGTGGATAAATGATGAGTGGCACAAATTAGGTAGCTGTTCACCAAATTATTTCACTTTTCTCCTAGTCAGAAAAACTAAGGTATATTTTCTGGCCTTCTTTACACTTGAATGTTATCATCTGACTAATTTCAACCAATGAAATATGGATGAAATAATGTACATAACTTCCAGACTTGGCCCATAGACACTTCCTACATGATCATACACTCTCTTCTCCCCAACTCACCAGCAGGAGTTGACACCTAAAAAGACTTGGAAACCATGGATTGAAAGTGAGTCACCTGGGTGGTAAACACACAATGCGATATATAGATGATGTATTACAGAATTGTACACCTGAAACCTATATAACTTTACTAAAATTGTCATCCCAATAAACTTTAATTAAAAAAAAAAAGAAAAAGAAAATGAGCCTCACTCAGCCTGGGTCCCTGAATAACCCACATGGAACACAGGCCACCCTCTACTGCCACCTTCTCTGATTGGACTTTACATGAACAAGCAAAAAGGAATTATATTAAGTCACCAAGATTTCAGGTTTATTCTGTTTATAGCATCTAGAACTACTTTGACTACCAAAGGAGGACATGGGATTTTCGGCACCCAAACAGTGGCCTTGCTGTTTGACTAAATTTCTTTTAAATTTTGTAATAGTATTTGTTTTCTTCTTTTTCAAGATATTCCATATCATATTTATTTATTTTCCTTATATTTGGAGAAGTAGTGAGGGGAAAAAAATACATGTAGAATCGAAAGCCTGCCTTTTAATCTCAGCTACTTACTATGTTGAGTGTGTCACTGTCACTTAACTGTCTCTAAATAACTTTGACTCTTTGATTCTATTTTCTGAAACAGCTGAGCTTTCTCGCTCTCCCCATGCCCACACAATCCCCTAATGCATCCTCTTTTGACTTTTGACCTAGGCTTCTCTTCTTATTCTGTCAAGTGCAACTTTATAGTTATGAATTATGACAACACAAATCCACTATATAATTATGTTATCTCCCTTTAACTTACTCTTTCAAATCACAGGTTGATATAATTTCTGTATGGCCCTCCACCATCTACTTTGTCTGGCTCTATGTCTACTTTAGCCATACCCAGCACTGTATTAAAGGGTAACTGACCAGATTTGTCCTAGTGGTGATGGAACAGTTCTGTATCTTGACTGGTGTGAGATATAAAAACTACACATGTAATAAAATTATATAGAACTAAATACACACACACACACACACGTACAAATAAAATTAGTGAAATCTCAATAATATCAGTATTGACATCCAGACTGTGATATAATTTTACAAGATGTTACCACTGGAAAAAGGGCACATGAGCTCACTCTGTATTATGTCTTACAACTGCATGTGAATCTACAAATTTATCAATAAAAATTTTTCAATGTTATAAAAAAGCACAGCCTTGATACCAATCATCGCTGTTCCTCCACCACCATGACCAGCAATGCCTAGAATGACCAACCATCCCTATTTTCCTAGGACTGAGGAATTTTCTAGGATGCAGTACTTTCTGTTTATAAACTCAGATAGTCCCTATGTAGAAAACACTAAAGATTCCACAAAAAAACAAAAACAAACAAAAAAAACCTAAAACCAACTTTTAGAACTATCAATAATAAACAAATTAAGCAAAGTTGCAGGATATAAATTCAATATATAAAAATCAGTTGCATTTCTATACATTATCAATAAACTATCTCAAAAGGAAATGAAGAAATCATTCCATTTACATTAGCATCAAAAATAATAAAATACTTAGAAATAAATCCAACCAGACTGTGAAAGACTTATACACTGAAACTATAAAACATTGCTGAAAGATATGAAAGAAACCACAAATAAGTAAAAAGAATCCCATGTTCATAGATTGGAAGACTTAATATTATTAAGATGTCCATAACTTCCCAAAGTCATCTACAGATTCAACACAATCCCTATCACAATTCCAATGGCATTTTTTTTTTAGAAATAGAACAAAACATAAGGAAAAATCTGTATGACATTTGACTTGACAATAATTTCTTGGATATGGCACCAAAAGCATAGGCAACAAAAGAAAAAGTAGGCAAATGGGACTCCATGAAACTTAAAAACTCCTGTGCCTCAAAGGATACAATCAACAGAGTAAAAAGGCAACCTATAGAATGGGAGAAAATATTTGCAAATCATATACTCATATATCTGATAAGGGTTTAACATAAGAGCTTCTATAATTCAACAATTTTAAAAAATCAAATAACAATGAAAATAGGCAAAGGACTTAACATTCCTCCAAAGGTGATACAAATATCCAATAAGCATATGAAAAATGCTCAACATCACTAATCATCAGAGAAATAAAAACTCCAATGATATATCACCTCATATCAGTTAGGATGTTAGGATGACTACTATCAAACAAGCAAAAATAATAAGTGTTGGTGAGGATGAGGAGAAATTGTTACACTTGTACACTGGTGGTGGGATTATAAAATGATGCAATTGCTATGGAAAACAATATGGAAATTCCTCAAAAATTAAAACTAGAATTACCATATAGTCCAGCAATACCAGCTCTGGGAGTGTATCCAAAAGACTTGAAAGCAGAGTTTTGAAGAGATATTTGCATACTTGTGTTCATAGCAGTACTATTCACAATAGCCAAGAGGTAGAAGCACTGTAAATGTCTACTAAGGGATGAAGGGATTAAAGAAAATGTAGTATATACATACAATGGAAAATTGTTCAGCCTTAAAAAGGAAGGAAATCCTGTCACATGCTACAATATAGGTAAACCTTGAGGATATGCTCAGCGAAATAAGCCAATTACAAAAAGGCAAATACCTGTGATTCCAATTACATGAGGGATTCAAAGTAGTAAAATTCATAAACAAAAAGTAGAATGGTAGTTACAGGGGTTGGAGACAGGTGGATAAGAGGGTATATAACTTCATGAATATAGAGTTTCAAATTTGAAAGATGAAAAATTTCTGGCGATTTATTTCAGAACAATGTGAATATACTTAATACTACTGAACTATAAACTTAAAAATAGTTAAGATGGTAAATATTATGTTACATGTTTTCTACCACAATTAAAAAAAAAACTGAGATCGCCTCAGGGAAATTGAAGCAAGTTAGGCACCCTAGCGCCATCACACTAGGCAAAAGAAATATTATGTTGTAATTCCATATTGCGAATGATGAACTCTCCTGCTTCTTAAGCTCATAGGATACTACCCTCCTGCAAACTTGAACATATAACAACACTTTCCTTAGTCCTCCAAGACAACTAGACACAAAATTAAGAAAGATTAAGGAAGATTTTCCTGAAGCATAGAAAAAAAAGATTGAGACTCTGCAATGCTCTCTCCCTGGAATGCATAAGGATTGGACAGGCTGAGTGGTCTCCAAGGAGCAAAGTATCTGATAAGACAGACTATTTCATTTTTAATTTCTGGCTTTGCCCTTATTTGAAAAGCCATTCTCACCACGTCTTTAGGGAAGCCTCATTATTGCTGTCTGGTATCTGCAAGGATGTGACAAATTAAAGAGTTAGTTGATGTATCCAACTTGGGTCTGAGGGTTAAAGAGAGAAAAGAGTTCTTCTCGGGCCAGTATTGAATGATTGCCCAATTTTAAGGTGAATCCTGGGAGCAAAACTGTGAAATCCAGCCACCCCTTCTCATGTTGAAAGTCTCACTCTACAGCCACTCATGGAGGTTTTTTGGGGGGGTTTTTTGTTTGTTTGTTTGGTTTTTAAAGATTTTTATTGGGGAACTGGGGGATGGGAACAGCGCTAGGGAATTGGGGGAAGAGGAACAGACAAATTCCTGTCCTTCTGTTCTTCAGTCTAGTTGTGGAGGACGTTGCTTCACTGGCCCACATTGGTACCATCATTGTGCTCTTCCTGGGCGAGGCAGAGCAGTCGCCGGCTTCTGGACAGCTGCTCATGGTGGCTGCTGGCTACACACGGTAGCCCATGGCAACCCACTGCAGCCTACGCCATCACTGGCGACTCACTTCAGCCCAGCTCCAGGTTGAGCTGCTGTTCAGCATCTTAGCTGTAGAGGGCAGTGTCACTGGCCCTCATATGTGGGATCCAAACCGGGGCCCTCTGGCATCCCAAGCCAGCTCTTAACTACGGCGCCACTCGACCGGCCCCACTCATGGAGTTTTGATGGTTAAGTTCTTTGTCTTCCCTACCTGACAAATATTTGCTTGAAGGTCTAACTGAGGCTTCACCTTTTTAAACTTTCTTTGGCCCCCACCTTTTTCAAGGTAGGCACTCTTTCCTCTCTGCTCTCTGTACTTTTGCACATGGTAGCTTTGTTATTTAATAAAAAAATAGATAGATGATAGAGATAGCTAGATGTTGACTGACAGATAGATGATAGATAGATAATAGATAGATAATGTTCTACTAGACTATGAACTCTTACA
>NW_017731376.1:143451-153890 GCF_001890085.2 Hipposideros armiger | reverse complement strand
GAGGGTAATTCTCCTCAAATAACCTCACATATCTATGAAATCCTGGCTTTATCATCTATGCTGTTGAATTTTACAGGGAAGAAGAATTTTCTACATTAGGGGAAAATCCAAAATAAAGAGACTTGGGCAATAGGACTTGCCTCACTTTGCAGGAGTTTCCTATTTCCTAAAAGAGTACTTTAATCAGGATTTACATATGGTTTGTACCTGCTCATCTCTTGAGCACTCTATGTCTTTAGCATTTCACTGCTTAGTGAATTTTCTATTAGCTTTAATTACATAAGAAAAAACACCTTTCCAAAATGGTACCTTTTGAGTTGTGAGCCCTCTCCCTCAATAAGGTAAATCATTTTGTGGCTGTTTCATATAAATGGGAACCTCCTGAGAAGAGTGCTAGTAATTTGACCCCATTCATTTCATTCAATAAACATTTATTTCACACATTTAAGGCTAAATGCTGGATACTTTTTCTTAGTTCTCCCTCTAATTCTCACTGTTCATTACCTATTCATTCTATGCATGGACATTTCATTGGCTATGAATTGGAAATTCTCTAAAAAGATCATCAATTTCTATTTAAACTATTACTGTTTATTTATATACCATAAGTGGAAATAACAGAATGAAGAGTAGAAGCCTGTTACTGTATGATCTTCGACAAGTCCTTTAACCTCTGTTGTCTGTTCACCTCCTGAGTAAAGTAAGCAATTAGGCTAGAAAACCACTAAGGTCATTCCGGGTCTAGGACTTCATAGAACAGTGAACTGTCATGATTGAATCTGAAATCTCTGTCTCAAATGGCAACTATTNCACACACACACACATATACACACACACTCACACACACTCACATATAAAGCATTAGTTTCTGTAGATCTCAGGGCAAATTTCCCAAAATGCATCCAGTAGAGCAGCACATGACTGGACACAGCCAAAGAAACAAACTGGCCTTTTCACACCCACCACTCCCTGCCACTTTCTGTGACAAAAACTGTGGTGTTGTACCTTTTCTTTTGTCTACAATTTCCTTCTATATACCCAAAAATAATTAGACCATACTATGAATTAACCACTTTCCAAAATTCCTTTTCTTAAAAAAATTAAAAGTATGGTTTTAATGAGAAGGAATGAAAGAAAAAAGTTCTCATTCTTTAAAAAGTTGAATACAGCTTGTGAATTCCTTATAATGCAAACTTATATGCAAAAAAAAACCCCAAAAAACAAAAAACAAATTATTCCTTCAAGGCTTGCATTCTATACCCTGAATCAGATTAGGGTGAACATGTTAGTGTTTTTTTGTTTGTTTGTTTTCCTTCACCTTATGGAATCATTCTTTTAAGATTGAAATGCTATAGAACTCTACTAGCAAGATCCCAGGCAGGAACTTTTGATTTTCACGTTCTTGATTTACTTATCTACTGTGATATCTCCACCATATTGATCTCTGTAGCAGTTCCTAGAACAAACTATGCTTTCTTTTATGTTCCTTTCCCTAAAATATCCCTTCTCCCTTCCTTATCTTCCCACCTTTCTTGTTCTAGCAAAATCCTTCCCACCCTTCAAGTGACAGAATAGATGATATTTAATCCTGGCTCCTTTTTCTGACCATGCCCTTTATGAGGCCAAATTTTATTTACCTCATTTCTCTCCATTCGTGAAGGTCTTTCTTATATGAGGTATTAAGTACTTATTAAAACAATCCTCCAGGAAAACATGAAATTAAAGTGGTTATACTATTTCTGTTTTTAGGACTCACCTCCTCTCCGGTTAAAGCAGAGCAGTCACCTTAGTAAATAACACCTGCAAAGATATGGAAAGAAATGATTTGGTCCAGATGGTAACATTTGGCAGTTACCAATAGGTTCACATGGCCAGAGCTTTAGGCCAAATCAATTCCATCACACCTTTGATTGGAGATGGGCTGAAAACACAAACATGATCCATTCCCAGTGTCATTATACTTTCTTTGATATAGATTCTCACCCATGTGGGACATCGTTCTGGGACCAGAGATCAAAACAACTGGTCTTTATTATCCTTTGCTTGTTCCCTCTGACACTGCTTGCTCAAAGAAAAGGAGGTGAATGATTTCCAACCTGGGTTTAGTTCTCCTGAGAAGCTTGTGGTTTCATGAGTCTGAAAAAAGTACAGTCATTCCCAAGACTACTTTGTCCGATAGCGTTCACAGGATCCCCTGCTCCCAATGCAGAACTCTAAAAGCCATTCCTTCCAGGAGAGCCAGTTCAACCAGCAGCCAAAAGTCAACCTTGATAAATACGATTTTAATAAGTGCTAGAAAATCAGGAAATTGCAGGCCCTTGGCTCTTGTGATTTTTATCATACTGAGTTCCCTACAGAGAGCTGAAGAAGAGCCAGCAATGTGTCATCCTTTCCATCAGAGTTCTGCAAAAAGTCAGTGTTGAAGAGACATTTTCCTGTCAGGTACTACTGTATATCAAATGCATCCACCTCTTGGAGCAAAAGACTAAATTGATTTGCAAACAAAGAAAAGAGTCTGTAGCAACCCTGGCAGGGGATAAGGTTTATAAGCCGGCCCAGGGGTATTCCAAATCTACCATAAAGGGAAACATCTGACACAGAAAAATGTGTGCTGGCAACTTGTTTGATTGTAATTTCAATGAAAAATTGAAACCATACTTCCATGGGATTAAGCTTCCTTCATTCACCAGAAGGAGGTTCCTGTTAACAAATGTGGACCATGTTAGCATCCCCCATCCTTCTCTTTTCAGGCTGCCTGCCTGTAAGTGTGCACTGTAAGCTTTGGACAGAAGACACCTCCTCAATGTGGTCACAGGTGGTAGAGTTGGTTTGTAATATGTTGAGGACTAAAGTGGTTGCGATGGTGGCAAAAAGTAGACACATGCCTTGCAGATGCGATGTTAATTAGAGAAGTAAATAAGTCCAAAGGGGCTCCCTTCCAGAGAGGTAATAAGATGCTCTTGATAGTATGCAAAAGAGGCCCATGGTTTACTTATTACAGTGTAATAACACTGAATGGAGGGAAGACGCTTTATTTTCCACATGGGTACGTCTCTTTATCATTGTCATACACAGGAGAGTGGTAGAAGGAAAAGGGTCATGCTCATGGTTTCCAAAAGAACAAATGTTTGGTAAGGAAAAGCAATGCACGAGAGCCCAAGGGGTCCTTCACAGTATGTGTTTGCAAAGAATACCAGAGCTTTTACAGCATGTAAATATCCCATGGAGTCAGTCAAAGCAGCGATAATTAATGCGTCTAAAGATTGATGACCAGTGTGTGGCAAATATGGCTGACAGCTTAGCAAATGCAAGGACTGGAAGAAGGTATTATTTTGTCTATGTTTTTGTTTATTTGTTTTTACCAGGACTGCTGCCCTGCCCTGCATTGTGGTCCTCATTTGCCTCTTCCACAGTGCTCCAACCATCCACAGAAACATATGGATATTGACCTCCTGTGACCAGGTGTTTCATAGAAAAAATCAATCCTTGGGAACAGAAAGGATTCTCTACTCCTATGAAGTTATTTCACTATATAAAATATTGAATTATTTGGGAGTGTTTTTAAGAGGAACACATCTGGTGGGAGGAAGGAGAATGCATCTGAAGGTTAAAATCCCTTATGAAAGGGCCTCAGCCAAAGAATCTTCTCCAGAGTGTGTGATGAACTACACTTTCCCTAGGTAGCTCTAATTAGGTAGAAAAATGTCTAATGTTGCCCTGCCATCTCTACATTTTATGTAAGTTCCCAAAGGCAGGGGCCACAGCTTTTAAACATTAATCCTGTTATCTGGCATATGATTGATGTTCAGTAGAGTCAATACCCTTTACAGAATCTTTGCTTTCATACAATTCAAGAGGAAGCATATAAAATCCAAAGCCAAGAGCCTTTTCAATACAAAAATCAATGAGACTTGCTAAAACCAAAGAAAAAGCAGCTAGCTGTTTAGATATTGCATTAAGAATAACTGCAGTTCCACCAAAGTCAGTCCCAGCCTAATGTGCCTTATTCGTTTCTTCCGTTACTTTAACAGGTAGCCTAATGGCTTGAACTGACCACTTAATTTCCAAAGAGTCTAAATTATTGTGAGTGTGAGCACTAGAAAGAATCAATCCAATAATTCCAACAGCTTTCTGCCTGCATAACACCTCATCTAGCCATAGTGGAAACAAGAAATAACCACATATCTCTGAATGTACAGAGGTAGAAGTAGGGCAGGGCACCGAAGATCCTACACATTTCTGGCCATCTCTCCTGATTTTGTTTAGAAACTGTTCTTCGGTGAAGGAAGAGCTGTTCTTCCAAGTCTTTCTAGGTCCCAGAAGGCAAGGCACAGCACTTGGAAGGAGGCAGTTTATATCATAAATGGCCTAAGGAAGACACTCTTTGTGAGCAGTCCTTATAGCTCCACTAGACCATGGTGTTGCTTGAGGGCAAACGAATGAATGACATTTTGTTCCATTGGATAATTGAAACTGACAGAAAAGAGTTTTACAAAAGTTCTGTCTGTCCAATGTACCAAAAAGGAAACTAAAGAAATGGAAATAGCCAGAAACACAGAGAATAGGTGGTCTCAGAATGTGGGCTCAGGATCTGCACCGTCAGCACCATCAGGGAACCAATTCCAAATCCAAGTTCTTGGGCCTCACAGACCTACTGAATGAGAAACTGAATGAGGTGGAACCAGCAACTTGGGTTTTATCAAGCCCTCTAGATGATTCTAAAACTTGGTAAAATTTGAGAACTACTGTTGCAGACTAAGGAACAGTACAGAGTAGGGGTACCTGGGAACAAAAGTGCCCGCCAGATGGCAAAGATTTTAAAAAATGGCAGTAGCAAAAAGATGGAACAGTATAGATGACAGTTGCAGACAGTGGGCTGTCTAATAAAATAATATTTTAACATGGTAGTCCTTAAATATGTATTCAACTTGATCTGTAAAACAATGCTCTTCAATACATTCAGTACTTTTTGAACTTAAGGATCATCCTTCTCCACAGTGAATAGTTCTAAATTATAACAAAGAATTTTAGTTAAGTAGANCACTGGAATAAGATCATGGAAACTAACGTACTTAGTTGTAGCTTCAATAATTACATACAACAATATGTCCTGGACGCTATTAGAACATTACTTGAGTAAACTTATCTGTCTGCATGCCTTGATTTGAGTCAGGGCATAATTATTTACTTTACATAATCACTGTAATATATTCTAACTCATGTCCTTGATATTTGTTTCTCGATTTGAAAATACCGTCATCTCATGAGCATTTGAGAAATCTGGGGCGAACCACAGGCCACCTTCCAAGTTGGATTATATTTCTACACAGAACATGCAAAATAGAATGATAAAGTGTTCTCTATTTCTTGTTGATTCACTCTTTTAATTGAGAGTTTACAATCTTCAAAATATTATTCTAGAAGGAATCACTTATTAGCACAAGTTAAGTATATCACAGATAATAATGCAACATGCAAAATACAACAATAGTGTTGTGAGTTATAAGCACTCATATCCCAGAAAACATTCTTCAAAACGTTAAAATTAATCATGTGTACATAGCAAGTCCAATTCTTGGGCCTCCCATAATAATTAAATGACTTACACACACACACACACACACACACACACAAATACATTTTCAAACTGAATTTTCTATATCTGTATAGCAGTTATATTAATGTTTATTTTTTCTAGTTATCAAAGAAATACCTTCTCATTGTGGAAACATTCTGAAAAAAAAATTTTGAGTTGGGTGTCTGGGTTTCACATATTATACCAGTATCACACAACAGCAGTACATCAAGATAATGTTTTTTTAAAAGAAATAAGGACAAAGAAAAAAATGGAAAAAAGAAAGACCTGAGACAGGTTTTAATTTGAAGTCAAGAAAATGAAGATCTAGTTGAACAGTTGTCTAAATAATGTGTTATTATTAGTCCATGCTTTTATTGTGTTTGTTTTTAAGCTCTAAGCTGCATGTAATGGGAATGAGTGTACTAAACCTATAAAAGACGATGTAGCTTTCTTCTGTTTGTCAAAGCAATCTTGAAGTCTTATGGTTTGAANTGAACCCTTGGACAATAAATATAACATACTATATCAAGTATACAATGATTCACAAGCCCAAACTCCTCTTCATGATATAGTAATTACAAGTCCAGTGACAACATAGCTCAGTTTATTCATTTGACCACTTGAAAAATGATTTATTAATTTTGGTAAGGCACTATGATAAGCACTGAGGTGACAGAATTAAAATAAACCCAGATATGATCTTTGCCACCAGGAATTTAGAGTCAAATAGAAAGACAAAACAAAAGAAAAACAGGAGGTAAAACAACAACAACAAAATCACACAAATATACCAACAGTGCCAAAAAAAATGTCTACAAGTGGATACTTTGGTCAACGTTGCTCAAGCAGTAGTTCACCATAATCAGAAGTGTCTGGATGCTGATGGTCACCACTTTGAGCACCTCTTGTAATTGCAGAAGTCAAATGTGTCTTGTATTCATCTTTTGTTACCGGTATATATTAAGTATTACAATTTTAACACAGTATTCCTTTCTTAAAATGTGTATACATTTTTTTGGCACCCTCTGTATAACTACAAATTATAAAAGTGCAATAAATGAAAAGAAATAGACTCTAAGAATGAAAATAACTGAAGGAACCTTATTTAAAAGGTGGGAAAGGGTGAGAAGGGCCAAGGAAGGCTGCTCTGAGAGCTGAGCTGTGACCTGAGGGAAGAAAAGGAGTTATCAGGATAGGAGCTTTTGCAAAAGAAAAAGTAGTATGTGGCAGGGTTCTAAAGTCAGAAAAAGCTTGAACTATTTAGAAAGTTGTGATTTGGGGACTATGTTTGTCTCCTTGTCTTGAATCATTTAAATTCTTTGTGACAACTACTAACTACATCTGGCTACACTTCTCATTCTTCACAGACAGTCTCACAAATTGATAAGGTTTTGTGCATTGCTGTTATTCGCTCTTTTTTAAAAAATATATTAAAAAGGCAAGTATGTTAATGAATGTCATAAGATAATAACAAATCCCAAGTAAGAAAAGTTAGAGGCAATATAGTTGTCAAGCTAGGAGAGACGCCCAACACCCTAATTAAATGTTGAATACAAAGAAATTTAGTGACTTACATGAACATCACTCCTGAAGTTGTCTGTAGAGCTAGAACTAGAACCAAACTCACCTGTCTCCTAACAATCATCTTGTCTTTACTTGGGATGCAGCCCCCAAATACTGCCATAGCATCAGGGAATGCCACAATGTGATCTCTACTANTATTAACAAAGCTCATGCTTTTTTGTTCTCCTTCTTCTTAGTCACACAGGACTTTCTAAATGGATGTGATCTGAGGATGGGGTGTTGGAGCACTATAATGGGTAACATGGGGGATCTGGGCTCCCTGCTCATGTCGTGTGCTTGTGACCTCTGGTCCTACTTAGACTTGGTCCCAGTAAGATATCGGGGTAATCCAGATCTCTTTGGAATATTTTATGACAATTTCTTTAGGGAAAACTCTAAATAAATATTTTGTCAATTATACATGAAAAGTAGTCTGATTCTCTTTTCCAATTGAAATAGAAAACAATGGATGTGCCAAATCAATGGCCATATACCATATACTTGAAGCCTTATTATCATCTCTAGCAGTATACTGTATCACACCTGGTCAAGCATTGACAAATGGGCTACGACTTGAATGAGTTCACAGAGTCCTCAGGAAGAAATAGGAAAGATCTTAGTTTTTCTTAGGTGTTTTTAGAAAAAAAGAATAAATTAAAGATACAGATGGAGAGAGCCAAGCACCTGAAAAGTAGAAGTTCATTCATTCTTTACATGGTGGTAACTGCTGTGGTAAAAATAAAGGAGATAAATGAAAGAGAGATTGACAGGGGAAAAGGCTGCAATATATTTTATATGATTGTCATTAAATAAAATCACAAATAAAGTGACATTTGAGTAGAAACTTGAAGCAAGTGGAAATAAATCTATGGGATCTGTAAAGCAAGCCTAACTGATGGACTGATTGGCTTAGCATGTTTGAGGAAGGAAGCCAATGTGATTAGAGTGGAATGAGCTAAGTATAGAATGGGAAGAAATAAGGCAATGAGAGGAGACATAGGGGACAGAGGGTAAGGAAAAGGGCAGAGATGTAACCTATTGTAAGGTCTATGGTTTTGTTTTTGTTTTCTGGGTGAAAAAAAAAGAAGCCATTTAAAGATTTTGATTGGAGGGATGCTTTGACCCAGATTACATTTTAACAGAATCCCTGGTGTGTTTAAATTGTACCATAGGAAAGCAGGAAGACAAGTTAGGCAACTATAGCAAAAGGATGAGTGGGTATGGTCTAAGTCTTTAGTAGAATAACCTTTACATAGGAAAAGAGTCTTATGTTCTTGACTTGGGAGGGAAGGAGAAATTTAAGCAAATGGAAACAGAATGTGTCAGGGGAGAAACATGACGGAAGTTTCACTTGATATCCTTCCTTCTATTAGGCACTGAATATTTTATAGCCTACNCTTTCTAAAAGACTGCAGCTAATAGTGGATATTGTAGGTTATCACATGAGTTCTACCTTAGCTAGAAGAAGATCCTGGTTTGCAAATATGATTGATAAGCTGGGAGTAAGTAAAAAAAAAAAAGATGGGTTACTTATGTTCTGTTTTGTCACTGGTTTGTTGTACAGTTTTGGGAAATCTGATTCTTTAATGAAATGATTTACCTTCTCAAGTTCAAAATAGAGATGATACAAGTGTCAAAAGCCCACCGTTATCATAAATGAACTGTGCATGGACCTTCTGTGCAGGTTGATATGGCTTATCTTCTTTTCAGACCTTAATGCTGAAGCAGGAAAAAGTTTTTGGGGGCATAAAACACTTTTCCCACTGATCCAACCACATATGGCCCCAGTAGTCATAATAAAATACAGTTAGAATGTGGAAAAAAGAAAATATCCCACCCCGTTTTACCATAAAGTTTGAAATAATTGTTTTAAAGCTCTTTGAATAACTTCACATGTCTCAACTCAAGAATACTGCTATCCCTTTTTGTCACATCATCACATTGTCAAATGCCAAAATGAATTTTCTACTAAACAATAACAACAGGAAGTCTGGTTATTTTTGGAGAAAAGTATTAAATGATCTTGGTGAGGACTTGAATGAAACATTTTTTTTAAATACAAGTGACAGATTTGGAAGCCAAAATGCAACCCTCAATACTATTGATGCTATTCTAATAATCACTGGAGTGGCTGTGCTATTGTAGGAAAGACACTAGAACTCTAAATATGTAGAAGTCAACTCAATGTTGAAACAATACATAATGTTAAAAAAAATGTCTTGTACATTTTAGGACCAAAAAATAGCCCATCAAATTTTGTTTAATATGTAAATTTAAACAACAGGTTGTTGATCCAGAATATATGTAATAATGACTATATTTCATCAAATCAAGGACATTGTCAATTGTAAGACAAACCCTTATTTTCAGTACAACTAAGAAAGGGTGGGGGGAACCTTTCAATTCATTGTAAGATCATATTTTAGATACAAATTAAAAAGACAAATCAGTGCCAATTGAACTATTTCATAATGCTTTCTAACTACACTGAGTGTAAGAGGCATCTCGGTTTCAGTTATGCTAAAATGTGACAAGTAGGCATCTTAGAATGGAGGAAATATAGTGGGTTTATCTTTTTTTTTTTTTTTAGTTGTATTGCATCAAAATGTGTTGAGAAACTTTTTCTTCTCCTCTCCCATACCTTTTTGTGAGGCTTGAAATAGTTTCACCCTTGGACGGAGAAAGCAATTTAGTGATGTTTTTCAAGGAAGAGGAGACAAGAGAAACTCTCTTGGCATCAATCTGAATGGAACCTGTTTGTAGACAGCGGCTGGTATCAGGGGGCCTCTTGCTCCTGGTAAACTATCAGGCCATTTGGGAAAGTTATCTTTGCTAGGGTGCTTACTATCAAGCAGATTGCTTGGTATGGTACTATCTGGCCAACTGTTGGGCATGTTAACTGTTAAGATTTACCATACAAAACTAGTCAAGAGGAAGAGAAAGCATGAGAACAACTAGGTAGATTTAGTCTAGCTGATATTTGGTAGACCACTCACAGAGATGCATTATTTCAAACAATAAGGGAAATTAAAACATTTAAAAACATACATTAATAGCTAACTATAAGCTGCCACTGCCACCTACTAGACTATCAGAATGGAGTTCACAAATGCCTTTGGCTGTTCTACTAGCCTCTCTCTAACCTGAATTCAGAATCCGTCACTCTTACCACCTACTACTATTACATAATATATTATTTCAAGACTATTATATAATATATTTCTTCATGTAGCTTCTGCTATAACAAACAGACCCAACATCCCAGCAGTTTAGCAGAATGAAAATCTATTGCTTTCTC
>NW_017731376.1:139070-140891 GCF_001890085.2 Hipposideros armiger | reverse complement strand
TTTTTCAGAGACTTAAACTTTTTGCTCCTAAGAATGGTTTATTCATAATGCTTTAAAGTTACTTTTCAGTTGTCAGTCTAAGTTTTTTTTAGGGGGAGCCTTGTTAACTTGGTTAAATTAAATTTTTTTTCAGACTCTGGTTCCCTGTGCCCAAGACTTTTTGTTTAAAATTAGGGAGTTTACATTGCTAGAGCACAACAACTAAGGCTTCTGGTAAAGGACTCTGAAATATGGGGCTTGTAGCACAACTTGAAATATGATTTAAAAAGACGTTTAATGAAATGTATAAGGGTGACATTGCTTAGTAAAATTACATAGTTTTCAAGTGTACAGTTTTATAATACATCATCTATATATTGCATTTTGTTCACCATCCAAAGTCAATTTCCTTCCATCACAATTTTTTAAATATAAAAATCCAATGGTAACAACAAATATCACCATAATCACATGAGGAAAAAATAAATTCATGTTACTCAAATCCATTTCTTTTTTTTTATTCATTCAATAGAGTTCCCCACTATATACAACTTTTAAGATAAGTATAAATGAAGTATTTTGTCAACTAAACTGACAGAATAGAAGATACTCATACTGAAACATTGGAAAATAAAAGGATGGAAAATACAAGAGAGCATAAACAGGTATATGGAAAAAGTTTTAAAGTCTAATGTATATTTAATTAGAATTCCAAAAAGGGAGAGAGAAAGAGAATGGAACAGAATTAAACTTGAAAGATAAATGTCAGGAATTACCCAAAACTGATAAATGAATTGTAAAATGTCTGTAAAACATAAGCAAGACACACACAAACACAATCACAACTAGGTGCATTATAGAAAAAAAAATTCTAAAAACCAAAGACAAAAAGAAAACAAATCCTCAAACAGCCAGAGGAAAAAATAAATACCTAGGGCCGGCTGAGTGGCGTGTTGGTTAAGAACTGGCTTGGGATGCCAGAGGTCCCCGGTTCGGAACCCACATATGANTGAGAACCGCTGCTCTGGAGAATCCTGACTAATACAACCTCCATGATTCTAAATCCAATGGTCATTGCTCATCCTCTTCTTCCTGAACCTGTCATTTGAGTTCATTGATAATCCCCCTTATTTAATATATTCTCATCACTTCAATTCTAAAATACCATTCTCTTGATTTTCTTCCTACATCATTTATCTCTCTTATTCAAACTCCTTTGTCGGTTGTTCTCGTCTTTTGATTTCTTAATGTTGGAGTAGAGTTGGGCTACTCTATGACCACTTTCTTTTCTTTATCTCCACCTCTCTTTTGGTGATCTCACCTAGATTCATAATTACAAAAGCCAACGACTCTCAATTTAATTTTTCAATCCAGAGTTTGCTCTAGAACTCTAGATTCATACACACAACTCAGTACTTGATGTTCGTATTTACCTATCTAAAAGATAATCTCAAAATTAACATATTTATAATTGAACTGTTATTCCCTTACCAACCCATACTATCCCTAGCCTTACCCATTTTACATCCAACAATCAATATCTCAGGAAATCTTGTTGTTTCTGCCTTCAAAATATATTCAAACTCTGACCATTTCTTCTTCTTTTTTTTTTTTATTGGAGAATTGGGGAAGAGGAAGAGACAAGTTGTCCTTTTGTTCTTCAGTTTAGTTGTGGAGGACGTTGCTTCACTGGCCCATGTTGATATTATCATTGCGCTCTTCCCTGGTGAGGCAGATTGATCACTGGCCTCTGGACAGCTGCTTACGGTGGCTCTTGGCAGCTCACACTGGCTGCTGGCCACTCACGCTGTCTGCTGGCCCCACACAGTAGCTTATGGCAGC
>NW_017731376.1:111896-136370 GCF_001890085.2 Hipposideros armiger | reverse complement strand
AGATAACGTTTCTTATAATAATCAAGAAATGATACTGCATTATGCCTGTGAGGGAAAAAAATGTGTGTATCATTTAAAATATCAAAATCAATATGAATATGACCCACTGAGGGCACAGCAAACTAGAGACTTTATTTCACTTCTGCTTAATCCACCATTTCTATTTTCTAGAGAGTCTTATTCAGAAAGATAAAAGTAGAGCCCATAACTTTGACATCCAAAATTGACAGTGTAAGCATGGTAAAAAAAGAGACATTCTCTTCTTAATTTCTATTCCTAATAAAATTTTATGTTTATGTGTAATAACTTTCTTCTATGGAGCTTAAACAATCTTATGTACATTAATTGGTGAATTCTTCCAACATCCTTATGAAATAGGCAGGAAATTCCTGATGGTCAAGACATGAATGAAAACAAAGTCACACTCTATTATTTACCATGGAAAAAGAAATTTAATGAATTGTTGCACAGAAGCTTTTAATTAGCTATTCTTCTCTGTCAAGAAACAAACAAGAGGAAATTGGTTTACAATGGTCTTAAATTATAGTAGGGGAATATAAGATAGCAATATGAAAGGCTTTTGTAGTGGTGAGAATAAAACTGAGGCTGTATTAGGTTAATTAGCCTACAGCATGCATATTAACAGTGGACACAATATGGCAGGGAAGAGTTGGATCAGGTGGGGGGAAAAAACGCCCTCTGACTTTCTCATATATCTCTCTTCTTCCCATTTCAGGATGGTCAGGTACTTGTATTTGAATTATTGTCCCAGCATAACCCCAGATCACAGGGAAACACTTCTCCTGTGTCCTGGGTTTAATACAGGCCGGTACCAGAGTTCCATGATACAACAGCTTGTGAGTCATAGCTCCTTATTTTGAAATAAGGTAAATTAACAATAGATTTCAAAGGTTATTTTTAAATGGTTATACCAGGAAGAAAGTAATTAATGTTTGTTTTGAACTCTTCCAAACTCATGAAAATTCCATACCAATGAAAATTACATAGAAGCAGTTTTTAGATCAATGTAAGAAAAAGACTATCATGGATAATTTTCTTTTAGGGATATTGTTTAAGTGATTACTGACTAACTGGCTGATCCAACTAAGTTTATCTTACAGTACTTTAAGAACCTATAAACCCATAAATAAAATTTTTTAACATATTTATTAACTCTCCTATACTTAAGGAGCAACTATGGCTCTGAACCTCAGAAAGTTTACTCATCCTTTTTATTAATGTCTTAATGATTTCCCAAAATATGCTATAATTTGCCTAAATGGTTCAGGATACTATAGAAAGGTCCTTCCTGGCACCAAGGGATGAAACCAGTAAATATGAAAACCATTTGACTCTTGATCAGTGATTCTTTAGAGGAAAGATCTTGATCAAAAGGGGGAAATGTCAAAAATAAATCTCATTTAAAATTGAATTGAGAAGCCCGGAAGGAGGCGCTCTCACACACTGCTACCCAGCCACCAAACAGGAAGACAGATCACAGTAGGAAGAAGGAATAATTTATCCTTGCCCAGAAAACATCTCTACCTTTATCAGTCATCACCTGAACCTTTTTAGCTGGTTGCCTTCAGGTTTGGGCTACTGGTTACAGCTCAGCCAATGATAAACTGCCACACTCAGCCAATAGGAAGCGATTATTACCACCCTGAATTCTTTGAAACAGCCCCTCCCAACTTTTTCCTCTTTCCTTATAAAAGCAAGCCCCTCTCCTCTGTTCTTTGGACTTGCTTATGTATGGTTCACCCTAGTATGCTTGTCTCAAATTGCTGTTCCTTTGCTAGTCCCAAATAGAGCCATTTTGTTGATTAAATAACTGGCTCTTTTGTTTATTAAGGTCAACAGAAGAAACAAAAGGAAAAAGACTGGTGAAAAGTAAACAAAGTCTACGGGACCTGTGCAACTGTCAAGCAAATCAACATATGCATTGTGGGAGCCCCCAGAAGGAAGAGGAGAGAGAGAAAGGGGTAGAGAATTTATTTGAGAAGATAATAGCTGAAAACATCAAATTTGTGAAAAACATGAATGTAAACATCCAAAAAGCTCAACAAATGCCAAATAAACTAAACTCAAATAGACCCACGTAGAGACACATTATAATGAAGCTGACAAAAGACAAAGACAAAGAGCAAATCCTGAAAACAGCAAGAGAAATGTTACTCATCACATACAAGGGATCCTAAGTAAGATAATGAGCAGATTCCTCACTAGAAACTTTGAAGGCCAGAAGGCATTAAGTTGACATATTCAAAGTGCTAAAAGAAAATACTGTCAACCAAAAATCCTATAACTACCAAAACTGCTTTTGAAAAGTAAGGTAGAAAGTAAGATATCCCCAGATAAGCAAAAGCTGAGGAAATTAGTTACAACTAGACCTGCCCTGCAAGAAATCCTAAAGGGAGCTCTGCAGGTTGAAATGGAAGGACAGTAGAAGCTTTGTGAAGAAAAAAAGATCTGGGTAAAGGTAAATATATGGCCAATTATAAAATATTGTAATATGATAATTATTACCCATAATTTTAATAATTATTTTTAAGTCCACTTTTTGTTTTCTTCATAATTTAAGAGACTAATGCATTAAAGATATTATTAGCTTATGATTTTGGACACACCATATATAAACATATAATTTTATAACATCAGTAACTGAAAAAGGTGGGAACAGAGGTGCCAACGAGTACAGTTTTTTGTATATTATTGAAGTTAAATTGGTATAAATTCAAATTGAAGTGTTGCAAATTTAGGATGTGATCCCCAAGGTAATCACAAAGAAAATAGTTATAAAATATACACAAAAGGAAATGAGAAGGCAATTAAAAAATCATTCCAATAAATAAGCTAAGTACAAAAAAGAAAGTAAAGTGGGTCTCAAAGAAATATTTTACACCCATGTTCACAGNGTGTTTCTAAAAACACATCAACCACTGATATTATTACCAATTCTGCTCTTAAAAGTTACAGTGTCTATACAACTGTATACTGAAAAGGAAAATAGAAACGCTTTCTTCTAGGTGTCTCCCATAAGAGAAGGGGTCAGGGAAGCTCTGGAAATGATCTTTTCAGGCTCAGAAATGTGTAGTTGGGCAGGCTCAGATGACAGCCACCAGACATGCTAACTTAGGCCTTGGCCCCTAGAGGTGACGTTCAGCCCCGGAAGTGAGGGTGTGCAACATGGCTGCAGCCCACTCACCTCCCAGGACCCTTGCTGTCTCCAGGCGCTGGTGTTCATCTCTGCTCTGGAATCCTCCCTTCCACTGGGTGTTTTTACTAAGGTAGTAAAATAGATTTGTGGAAACAGCACACACTTTGGAATTAAAAGGCTGAGATTCATAATACTCAATCTGCCTCTTACTGTGTAGCATTGAAGTTACTGCTTAATTTGTCCTCTTTCCTTTTCTTTATATATGAAGTGGAGAGAACACTAATCTGCCTTATGAGATTTTTAAGGCTCTTGGGACAGTGCAATGATACTGTGTAGTGTAAGGGTTATTGTTTTTTGTTTTGTTTGGTTTGGTATTTTGTTTATTAGTTCTGAGGTGCAGTGTTTCTCAACTAAGACAATTTTGGCTCCTAAGGGAAATTTAGCAATGTCTGGAGACAATTGTGGTTGTCACACTAAGAGGCATTACCAGAACCGACTGGGTAGAAGCCAAGGGTGCTGCTAAACATCCTACAATGCACAGAGCATTCCCCACATCAAAGAGTTATCTGGTCCAATAGTGTAGAGGTTGGGAAACCTGGTTAGAATAATAAAATTTTTAGGNTAAAACAAAACTTTCATGAGGACAGTGATTAAAATAGAGATATTTTGATATAGAAAGGAGGGAGTGTATCTCAGGTCTTCTTTGCTCTTCTTATGCATGTTTTCCATTCCGTTTCTACGCAAATGATTTTACAGAAAATGAACACCACTCAGAGCAAACAGTTTTCTTTGGAGCAGCAAAATTAATCAGTACATAGAAATCTACCCTATTCTCTCTGAGAAATGTTATCCCTATGGGTTATGAAATTCTTGGTTTTGGCTTCTTAAATTTCTAACTAGAATTCTCTTCCCATAAACTGTGTGAGTTTATCAGAATGGCGTAAAGTTACTCATTGAATGCTCTCTGGAGAGAGGAAGGAATGATCTTTTCCAGTGAAGGCAAGAGTGATAATGAAAATCGAATGTGAAGTAATCAAACCATGGCAGTGCATTGTCTAGGGAAACACTTGGTTATTTAAATTAAAACATTATCAATCAACTGTCAGGGCCATAATGCAGCACATACAGAATTTAGTCTTGGATACATTCTGGGTAATAAAATATCTGAGTTTTCACGGTTCCACCTCTTAACATAGGATCATTTTATTCATTCATTCAAAAACCACTTAATGAATACCCACTATATTGCCAAGTGCTATACATCTACCTTCATGGAGCTCAGGATCTGAGAGAGAGCTGGACAGGAAAATCAACAGCAGAGCACAAAGTGGTCAGTGCCTTGAGGGGTCTATGCCAAGTTTAGTAGAAGGACAAAGAAGAGAAACTTAACCTGACTTGGAGCAAAGGCAAAAGGGTGTGAGAAAACTATTCTCAGCAGAGATTACTTGAAGGATAAGTGAGATTTTACTAGACAGAGAAGAGAAAGGAAGGCTTTCAGGCTGCAGGAAGCAGCACGGGCAGATTTGAGAGCTATCAGGTGAAACAGCACTTGCTAATCAGATGTGGGAGATGGGGGGGGGGAAGAGCACTAGATAAAGAGAAATCAATCTCATTGTACACATATGTGTAGCTTTATTAGCTCTTACTATCTGCCAGGCCAAATAGTAGGCAGGCGCTAAGGAGAATACATACATACATATATATATATATATTCATTGTCTTTAAAATTTTCAAGTTAGTTAGCGTAGGGGTCATGGGGGTGGTGTGCAGCAGGACTTTCTAAAAGCAAGTGCAACTGTGATATTGTGATTTATAATAAGAAATAAAAATGTGGTCTTCGTCCCATTCCTAGCATAGTGCTCCTAAAGTCATTCGAATGTCCTAAGTGGTAAGGGAGATAAAGATGATTTTTGATCTGTTATGAGGTGACTTTTGGACCTCACCTAAAGGTTGAGTCTGGTTGCCAGTGGAGACAACCATGCGATTCAAAGGTTGAAACTTTCAGTACCCTCCCACCCCCCAAAACACACACACACACACACCCTCCAGGGAGAATTCCTGAGATAATGACTGAAACTGGTTCTCTCCCCTAACTACAGGGAGAAGCAGAGGGGAGAGAGGCCAGGGACATCTCCAAATGAGAGGGATGACTGCACTTGGCCCATGCAGGCCCCTGTACAATCTGTCCTCTAGGAGACAATTGGTGAGGGCTCTGTGGCCCACATATTAACACACCTTTGATTCTATAACAAAGACCAGAACTAAAGAAGGGGGGGGGGAGGAGAGGGGAGAAGGGAGAGGGAAGAGGTATTCTGCAAACCAGAGAAAAGGACCACCAAAAAAAAAAAGTTCATGCTGCCTAAGTGGGGGATGGGGGCATAAAGGAGAACGTGAATTACAGAGTTCTTGTACGAATGGCAGCAGGGGCCACGGGGACCCTATGGGAAAGGAAATCAGGCTTCCTTGTTACTCAATATAAAACAACCTCAGTATTGCACTGGAAAGAGCATGGAATGCTCATCAATTATATTAAAAGTAGATTGACTTATTAAAAATCAGCAATGTTTGCCAAAAGCAGATGAAAAACAGAAATTCAAAACAAGGTGAGGTCATTTGCAAAACCCTAGCCTTGCCACTAACTCCCAGCAGCTGACAGTTCTACATCAGCATGGTGCCCATGGGAGGTGGCCAAATGGAGGAGGGTGGAGAAAACCCAAGAAATACTTTATAGGTTTCGTCTCCTCCATCATTTTCCAATATGGAAAAAGACATCTCCCTTTCTCCTCTATTTAATAGGCATCGGTATCGATTTAGAGTATAAGTTACATCCTTGTGGGAATCAGGATTTCCTCCATATACCTAGTCTAGATACATGTTCATTAATCTCAGACTCTGCAATTTATTACAGCTAAAACCAGCCAAACTCTGGTAATTTCTGAGCCTGAATTTGGATAATCATTCTCTTTCTGAAATGCTGGAATTGTGATTCTAAAGCTTGAAATGGCTTTAGAACTATCTGGTCTATCTTTCTCAAGTGCCTTATTAGGGAAAATCAAATCCACAAAAGTCAGCTGATTTGCCTCAGTTTACAGAGCTTGTTAGCAACAACACCATGGCTAAAATCCATCTGCTACACTCATACAAAACTGAAGAAAATGAGCACTCTGGCTTTGAATAAGTAATTCAAGGCTTAGAATGCTAACTAGTGGGTATTCAATTCCAACAGTACTTAGTTATAATATTGCTTTAGTAAGATCTATTAAGTGGTGATATACCGAAAAGAGGAGGAGCGATAAGCATTAATTACTACTCAAATGATTTTAGGGCATCATATAAATCTTTAAAAACATCCTCTTAGAACTATTGCCATAATACTCACTTAAACAACAGGGAAATAGGGAGCATTTCCCACCTATTTCTGGGAAAATCAGAAAAAGCTACTGTAATTGGCAGTTTGTAAAGGAGGGATTAAATTAAAAGTTGTCCCTTGCTACTTTAATCATCAATGTGATGGAAATTTTTTGACAATCGCTGTCAAATCACTTAATTTGCACATTAAGTCGCTATTCATTCATCCAAAGTTGAAACAGAATGTAGTTTTATTGTACAGCAGGATCAAAAATTAAGATGTTACAAATTATGAGTTGACTGTAATCAGTTACTCATAGCTTCTTTTCTTCTTAACGAGTTCTTCAAATTAGGACATACAAAATATGGTTCCCAGAAAGACAGATGTGAGGGTGTCTAGAAGCAGATAGAATAATTTTTTCTCAAGAGAATAAAAAGTTCATTTTTTAAAGCTAGAGAAAAGCACTAAATGATGTTGGCTATTAAAATTCTCACCAGTTTTAGGGGGGAAAAAGTGGGCTTCTGAAAATATCTGAAATTGATAGGTCTATGTAGTATGTAGAGGCAAGGCATTAAAAATGTAATTGGAGGCTCTTGAGGGCCTAGCACTAGAGATTTTTGAAGTTCAGTTTCCGGGGCACTGTGACTTCTGCTCTGCATTGACAATCTCGGCATCACTCAATGTCTCAGCTTCTTCTGTTGGAAAATGGGAACTTCCCATACACTTCTCAGATTTAGTGAAGAGTGAATGACTACATATTTTTTAAAGGAATCCTTGTGAAAAGTTTATGAGATGCTTCACTTCACTCTGACTCCCACTGTCCGTTGTTTTCAGTGTCTTGAGGTCAAGATAATCTAAATGAATAGGTTAGCCACTGGAACAAGACAAAATAGAGAGAAGGGATATTAAATATGTGTGAAATTTAACATAGCTCTCAGTCCTCTGTTCTTTTTCCTTTACATTTTCACTGAGAGAAATCATCTCTTTGGAATACTAATATAATACTGAGGTTCAGACATAGGCTTTTAAGTCAGACAGTATTGGATTGAAACCCTAGTTCTTTCGATTACTAGTCATGTGACTCTGGATAAGGTGCCTCACATTTCTGAGCCCATTTTTCTTTTTTATGAAACATGTGTGAGAGGAAGGTGAGTAGGATATTATCTATTATCCTCGAGTTGTGGAGGCCCAAGGCTGATAATAAAGGCCCCAATTCCCCTTTGCCATATACTTGCTTTCTCAAATCCCATCACAGTAAGAGTGTGCATGTGACTCCATTCTGACCAATAAGAGGTAAGGTTATGTCTTCCTGAGGGTTCTGGTCAGGATTTTGCTTCATGCATGAAAACAAAGCTGCATAAAGAGAAAGCCTTTCCAGACATCTTATAAACACATTTATGTGACCTGGGGCTATTATAATATGATGAGCACATTATAACATGGCAATGATATGCTACAAATAGGAAGAACAAACACAGCGGGGACTGCAGAGAGAAAAGATGGAAAGAGAGATGGTGTGCTTGATGACAGCACTGAGCTGCTGAATCAGCCCTGGAGTCCTGACATCCAGTCTTCTGCAAATGTAAGATAATTAGATGTCTTCCGTTACTAAGCTGCTGCTGTTTTAGTTTCCCCCTACCATTTTTCTTTTTTAAGTGAATTAGCTGGGCGTGTGAATCAGTTATTTTGCCAGTATGTGAGTCTAAAGAAAGCACCTAGATGGGGCGGTGGATTGGGGAAAAGGGGTTGTCACTTTGAGGGGTAAAAAGTATAACTATTGCACTGTTGCACACCTGAAACTAAATTAAAAAATAAATAAAAATTAAAAAAATATATAGAAAAGAAAGCAGCTAGAACCACCATTTAATGCTGTTTATTTTATGAATAAGGGGGCATTTTGCTATATAGTTTGTTTGCCTCCTAGATCCTCTGACCCTTCTATTCCATCCTTCTCTATTTGCCAAAAGGCTGACCTTTATGGGTTTCCTTAGTGGAGTCCTCTGTCCTGAGGCTCCCTTGTCCTTTGAGCCAATGAGAGTCACTAGCAAGAGGGAAGAGGATGAAGAGAGTGAGGATGGATACTCACTCCCTCCTCTCCCTTCCCTGTGAATCATCATGGGTTGGGATTTTTTTTTTTTATCATTCTGCTGGAAACTATAGTTCCTATCAGGTAACACCTAATCTCTAATGATCATTTCTTTCCTTAACCCCTCTCACGCATGCTAGCCCCAGGGTACCATCTCATCTTTGTTGGTTTCTCTCATCAATGTCCACACCTTTATAAATAATCCCTTTATTAACTCTCTTCAGTTACACCATTTGTATATATCATCTATTTCCTGCTGGATTTTGACCTAAGTAGAAAGAACATGGCATTCTGAATACAAAGCAAGGGTACAAATAAAAACGTACCAACTCAACTGAGGCAAGTTACATAAGAGTGCTAAACTTTTGTAGGTGGAATAATAATATTTACTCCAAAGGATTACTGTGAGGATTAAACAGGAAATGCGTTAATAGTGCCTGGCACATAATAGATGTTTAATAAATGCAAGTTCCTTTCCCATCCCCTTCACTCCAACTCTTTCTTTAATTACTAAATAAGAATCAGTTAATTCCAAAGGCACTGATTTCATAATAGAAGGCCTAAGGCCTGTCTCTTAAGGTGAAAAATAAAGATACAGCTCAAGTTCCTCTGCCCTTTCTTCACCACAACCATTGCAAACATCAATAATTGATTGTGGTACTTGTTCTCACTGACCTATGATGTGAACTCAGAATCCTTTTTCAAAAACTGCCTTAGAAGTCATTTTTATTTCTCTACTCTTCCTTGGACATCTTTGTTTCTAACCGTTCCAGGAACATGAAAGTCCTAAACTGGATTGTCAGGTGCTTACAGTAACAGACAAAAGTCCCCATTTTTAGAATTATCTCTGATATCCTACAGAAGGTAAGACTGGGAGCATGTTTTCTGAGTGGCTGAACAACGAACTGTTTAGTCAGCTTTTGGCATCATTCTGCCATCGTAGGTGCAACTTGAAAGAAATAAACAAACAAGAAAATAAAGGAACAAAAAAAGAAGCCTGAGAAGTTCCCTGTCACAGAGATGAGGTGAAACGATCCATTCGCATCTCCAGATCACAGGATGAGAGATGGAGATGACATAGTGGAAGACCTGAGAATGGATTCCCTGTGCACACTGTCCAGGCGTTGATGGTCTTGTTTAAGGACTAATTAGAGATTATTGATTTATAGGAAAATTTCTAGTAGCAGCATTTGCATTTAAATAGAAATGCAATACATCTTTGATAAAAAACAAAAACACTTTGCTTCATGAAACAGTGCTGCACTGTATTCATTGTATTCATTGCATTATTGTTTGTGATACATAAGTAATATAACCATGGGGCCAGAACCCCCAGTTGCCTTGAGTGAACTTTAAAAAGGAAATAAAACTGAAGAAATATTGTTGTGAATGATATTTTTATGCAGCTTGTAAATTAATTGAAATAATGAATAAAAATGTTAAAACATTGAGGTATTATACAGAACAGCAAAGGTATATTTTTTAGCTTATAAATGAAAAAATAATAAAAATGGCCAGTGTGTTTGATAAGCATGTGTGTACATGTGTCTGTTGGTATATATGTCCACTTACCTTCAAGGAATATGATCAAATATGGTATGTGTAGGTATGCAGTATATCCAACAAAATATTTTAACACATTTATGAACACATGTATAAAGGCACTGGGCTACGTGCTTTCCATAATATATTAATTCAACTGTCATACCATAGCAAAACAAAATGTATATTGTGTATTATTACACCTATTTTATAGATGAGAAACTCAAGGTTCAAAAATGTTGTGTAAATTGCCCAAAGTGCCAGAGCTTGTAAGTGGCAGAATTGGCACTGAAATATAGGGCTTCTATTCCAAAGTCAACGCTCCTTAAAATTCATTACATTCTCTCATGTACGTACCATCACTGATAGTCACAAAAGGCAAACCGATAAATACCCATTGCATAGTAAAAAGCAAGCTTAAAAGCACAGTTATTTAATGAAATAAATGTCCATAATAAATGATCAAATATATCCAAGGATACAATGCAAAAAGATTAATAGTGAAGTGGAAGGGAAAAGGAAGTATGGGAATTAACGTTTAATATTTCCATTTATTTAGCAAACATTTATCAAGTCCCCCCACTAGGTGCTCGGCCCTCTGCTCCACAATAGAAATATAAAAATTCATAATACACTAGCCCTACCTTCACAGAGCTTAAGTTCAAACAGAGAGACGCAGGTGTACAAATAACTTCAATATTTCCTTCCAGAGAAAATTAGAATTTCACCAGTCATAGTGAGGGCACACACAAAAAAAGACAGTTGTCATTTACATATCCTGGAGAGGGCCAGGAAAGGCTCCATTGAGGAAGTGACCAGAGTTGACTACTGAAGTAAATAGAAAAAAAAAAAAGTTTTTTTTTCTAAGGCTTATATTTTTATTAATAACAGATTCATTGAGATATAATTCATATACCTTTAAATTCACCTTTTTAGAGTGTGCAATTGCATGGTTTTTAGTGTGTTCACAGGGTTGTATAACTATCACCACTAGCTAATTTTAAAATATTTTCATCATGCCAAAAGAAACCCCATACTCATTAGTAGTCACTCCCCATGCCTCCACTCACCCCACCTCCTGGAAATGCCTAATCTACTTCCTTTCTCTGTGGGTTTGCTTACTCTGGGCAGTTCATGTAAAGGGAATCATACAATATGTGATCCTGTGTTACTGGCTTCTTTAACTTAGCATAATGTTTTCAAGGATCATTCACGTTGTAGCATGTATCAGTACTTCATATATGTTTATTACCAAATAGTATTCCATTGTATGAATACACCACATATTATTTATCCATTCATTAGTTGATGACATTTGGGTTGTTTATACTTTTCAGCTATTATGAATAATGTTACCATAAATCGTCATGTACAAGTTTTTGTGTGGACAACTATTTTCATTGCTCATGAGTATGTCTAGGAGTGGTGTTATGAATCTGTCAAATTAACATTTGTTAACTGGAGCATGGGGTGCTAACTAGTGAGTCTCAGCTCAATAACAGACTACAAGAAAAACTGAAAGAAGTTTGTTGCTCACAGATCCTTGAAGAAGTACCTGGCACGACACAAGGGGCCACACAGAGAGATCAAGGCAGAGTGTGTGTGTGTGTGGGGGGGGGCGCGGAGAGGGAGAGGGAAAGGGAGAGAGGGAGAGAATATGAATGTGGGGCACATGCCTTTATTAGGGTTCATGGGTCTAGTGCTTTGGGGCTTTTGGGCTAAGGCTAGATTGGTCAATTCACACCAAAAGAGCATAGTTTCAGTAAGTCCGACAGGGGTCTTATCTAAGACATGCACAAGGAGAGACTGGTAGGCATGGCAGACAATCACAATGGCTGTTGGGGAAGTTGTATCAAGAACTTATTTACCTGTGACTGCGGGTCCCTATCCAGGGTATGCACATGCATGAGGGGGCAAGTGTCAGATTAAGGTCCCTGCAGGCCACTTGGCCAAACAAAAAGGATACCAAGGCAGAAATACCATGGATTAGCTTAGCTAAACTTCCAACAAGTGAAATTTGGGGGTTATAAGGTAACTGTATGTTTAATATTTTAAGTGGCTGCATCACCAACAGTGTATAAGGGTTCCAATTTTTCCACATCCTCAATAACATTTGTTAACATCTTTTTATTTTAGCCACCAAGGTGAGTTTGAAGTGGTATCTCATTTTGAATGTGATTTGCATTTCCCTAATGACTAATGATGTTTAGCATATTTTCATGTATATATTGGCCACTTGAATATCTTCTTTGGAGAAATGTTTATTTAAATCCTTTGCCCATCATTCAATGGGGTTGTCTTTTTATTATTATTGAGTTGTAAGTTTTAAAAAATATATTCTGGTTAAGTCCTTTGTCAGATATATGGGTTGCAAATGTTTTCTAGCATTCTATGGGCAGTCTTTTCACTTTTTTGATGATATTGTTGAAGCTCAAAAGTTTTTGATTTTTATGATGTCCAATTTATCTCTCTTTTCCTTGTCACTTATGCTTTTGGTGTCATATCTGAAACAACCAAAGTCATAAACATTTACTCCTATGTTTTCTCTAAGATTTGTATACTTTTAGCTATTTTATTTAGTCTATATTTACTCTACAATCGTCTTTGTGTTAATTTTTGTATATGATGTAAGGTTGGGGTCCAACTTCATTTTCTTCACATGGATATCTAGTGGTCCAAGCACTATTTGTTGAAAAAGCTATTCTTTCCCCTTTGAATTGTCTTGTTACTTTGCAGAAAATTACTTTACCATAAATGTAAGAATTCAGTTATGAACTCTCAAATCTATTCCATATTTTTATATGTTTATCCTTATGCCATCAATATTTTTTGAGTCTTGAAAGATAAAAGGGTATTTGCCAGCCAGACAAAAGGGTTCAAATGAGGTGGGAGTGGGGAGCAGAGAGCATTCCAGACAGAAATAATGGCATAAGTAGACATGTGTAGGAGGAACGCCTTGACCACAGTGGGGAAGAGCAAGGAGTAGGCTCCAGCTCTAGCAAATAACAACTGTGCAGGACAATAGGGGTGGACAGAGAGAGAAGGTCTAGGACTATGTAGTTTGAATTTTACTCTACAGAAATGTGGAGCTTGTGAAGACTTTTACACATGACCATATTTCACTCTGGAAAGGTCTTTTGGGCAGAGATATGAAAAATAAACTGGAAGACTGAAAGGAAGGCGGAAACATCATTTCAGAAATTATCTTATTATATCCAAGCAGTCAATCAAAGGAGCCTGAAGTAAGACCCTACATTGAGGCCAGAGAAGAGAGATGGGTGCATTGGACAGACGTTTAAAGGGGCAAATCAGTACTATTTCTTTACTAGCTGGACGAGGGTAGGTTAAAATCAAGGTAAAAATTATTCATGACTTCCAGGTTTCTACTGAAGAGTGCTACCCACCAAGCTAGAGAACACAAGAGGAGAAATGAGTTAGAGTAAATACAACCATTTCCATTTGGGACACATGAAATATTCATGAGTACTTTCTGTGTGTCAAGCACTACACTAGTTGTTTTACATATAGTATTCCATTCAATTTATATGAATTGTATCACTAGTCCCCAAGGTTTTATTGATTCCATTTTATAGAAGAGGAAATACTGTTCCTGATACCTTATTGTCACACCAAATTGTTGGTGCTATCTACAGATTAATTTAGCATAACATCTCTGATTGTTATCTTTTGCCTTTTGATTATACTGTAAACTTGTGCATACCACAGAATTTAAAAATTGCTGTAAAGATTATCTGGCTTAGCCCTTAACAACAAAGTATTATAAAACAGACCTAAAAATAAAATTAGTATCACACAAAGGACCACCTTGGGCCATAAAGCTGTTTTGCCATTTACATATGCAATCTACTGCTTGCCATTTCTTTTGCCAAATTAAGCTTACTATTGGACTATGTAAACATGATCTTTATTCTATTTTGTAATATCCTGTATACCTTCCCAAATTGGCCAGAAGAACAAATTCAACTCTTCCACCACATCTAAGCTTACAACAATATGTTTCAGATGAATGTCTCCAAATACTGTGGGCCTACAGTTTGTTTTTCAGCCTAGCAATTTTATAGCAATACTGTAAAGCAATGACTTCAATTTCATATAATCATGCTTGGCACAGACAGTGGCTCTTATCCAGGCCCATTTAATTCCACCTTTTAGGAATTATGTAAATATCATATGTCTCTTTTCAAAATTTCCCACTACAGTTACATTACTGACCTCATCTCTCAGAGACCACACAACGTATCGACCTTAGCATTTGTCTTTTTTGCACTTAGCTCATGTGGTGAGCACCTGAAAGCCATTTTTAAAACTTACCACCCACTCTCTTGCCTTCTCTGCCTTAGACTTTTAAATCATGCTTGTTAATTTCTGTGGAGACTGGGCTGACAAGCAGGATGTGATGATGTACTTTGTAGGGCCATGATCACAGAGGTAAAATACCAGGTCAGTAGGAGGTTTCAACAACATGGTTATTTATGATAGTTATTGGGTATCACCAGGGTTAGGCAGAACATAAGCAAAAGAACTGTGCAGGGCACTTAACATTTCGCTTTTGTACTTATATTCATTTTATGATATAATACATAAGCATAAGGTCTGTGGACTCAGGCAGACCTGGATTGGAATTCCCCTCTGCTACTACTAAGCTGTGTGGCCTTGGGAGAGTTCTTTTCCTGAGCCTCAGTTTCTTCACAAGGAAAGTGACGATAATTGTGTCCACAATAGACTTGTTATGAGGATTACATGAAAATATTCACATAAAGCACTTAGCACTTATGCCTACTTCACAGGAATTGCCCATTAAATACAGCTGCTATCATTCTTATAACGATTGTTTTCGGAATTGGGGTTTTTGGGGGGAATCTTTATGATTAATATGGCCTACCTAGATCAACAAGATTAGGCTCCAAACAGAAGCAAAGCACGTTACTGACAATATTCAAGGAACTTTGGATAACTTCAACTTTTCCTTTAGAAAATCCACTATTTCTTGATTTTATATTTTCAGTGTTTTCCCAAAACATTTTTAGGGAAAGAAGCATAAAAATGAAGCACCAGTTTATATGTACTGGTAAATCGCATTCCCCAATGTCCCTTCGCTACCTTCCAGTGTCCCTTCTCCCCTTCTCTATACTCTGGCATACAAGCCTATTGTTCTAGCCAAGTGCTGCAGCTGAAATGAAAAAAGCAACTGGTTGAGCAGATGAGTACCAACAATTACACTCTGTAGAAAAAGAGTAACCCCAGCTCTGCCATTTACGAGCTCTGTGACCATGAGAAAATTACTTAACCTCTCTGTGCATCAGAGTCCTCTAAAATGGCGTTAACAATACTACCCACCTCAGAGGTTTTGTGTGAGTTAATGAATAATGCCTGGCTCACGTGCTACAAAGTCTTAGCTTTCTATTACAGTACGTTGAACTTGTATGTAGCATTGCACGTGCACATACACACAAACACGAAACTCATGTTTCCTTTTCTGCATCACTAGCAACCTTTCTACATTGTGTTCTTAGGACTCTGCATGGTATAGAAATCTATATGATGAATGACATTCATTTGATTCACCTTTTCTCAGTATTTCACTCACTCCTCAGCATTGTTAGGAATTTGGAAATCTCAAATTCCTGTTTTAGGCCACAAAAGTACATTTAGTGCTCTGATGATTTATCTTTTAAGGTTAGACACAGGGCTATTGTACAGTAGAGCCATGCCATCTGACATCTATTTATCCCCTAAAAACACTCAAGACCTGAATTTAATATGAGTATCACACCCACGTTGCTGACACTGTCTATAGGAGCCTGATAAAATTGTCCTATTGTCATGCATGATGTATTTTGCATAGCTAAGTTGATGATTACAGTCCATCACTGGGCAAGCAACACACACACACACACACACACACACACACACACACACACACAAAACCTAACCTCAATATTGGATGGAAAAATATTAAAGGGGTTAGAGGATTTTTTTACCTTTCAGTAATTACAAGTATCTTTTGTTGGTCCCAGTGTTTCAGACATTTTGGCATCAGCAAATTCTAGTGATAGTATCTGGGAAGTTAGTTCTATACCACAACTATTACTGGGGGTGGGGGTAGGGGGAGAGGGAAGATTATATTTTCTTGGAAAAGAAAAACTAGGGTCCTAGGAAGATTATAAATATATTAGGTAAGTTATAGTTATTTTTATGTAGGATCTATTTTTATTAACTCGAGATTCTCAATTATTATGAAAAAAAGAAAGAAAAACCTATTTCCTATAAAATGGAAGATTTTGTGGCATCAAGTCAGGAGGAATCAGGTGTGGAATCTTCTAAATACTATTCATGGCATTCATGATTCTTTAAGATACCATGATACAGGAAGTTTCTAGAACTTCCCAGGACATTACTAGAAGAATTTATAATTCAGAAATGTCTGAAATTAAATAGTATACATAACTAGAGTCTCTGAGATGTTGAGGCCAGCCTAGTATCTTATCTCAGAGGCTAAGGGGTTAATAGCTTTACTAATTATTATGAGACCCTCAGCTTCTGTCCATTTGGCTAATAGAATATATTTATCCATGTAGGTTGACTGCATGTTATTTCATAGGTAAGAGGGATAAAACATATAAAATCTTTGACATATGAAATTATTTTTATATTAGCATATCTTCAATGACATTTTATATTATACTTTATCTTATTTCTTAAAAGTGAATACAAAAAGGTCTTTTATCAAACAGGAACTAAATTAGGGTAATAAAATGTATAACTTTTTCAAAAAGAAGGCTTGGGAGCTTTGAGATCATTTGACAAAATTTGAAAATCTACAGTAAGCAGGTTTGTTGTGCTGACATGTTTTTCCTAAACGTTTAATTTCCTTTAGTAAGTATAAAATGAAAACTTCACTGATTTTTTTTCTCTTGCTTTCAAGGCTATATACATTTCTTCAATAATTGCTCAGCATCGCTGGTCATTAACTGGCACAGATTTGGTGACCGAAAGTGTAGTTTTGCAAGCCAAATCATTATATTGTAGAGGTGTCAGATTATAAATTCTGTTTATGTTCATGGAAATTCACTTCAAACTATAAAAGTACAAAAATTAATTGCATATGCACATGTGCATGCCCACACAGACCTTTACTAATTATACAAATATACAAAGCCAATCCCAATATAGAAGCCATCTCAGAACAAGAAGTGGGGTCTAATGCCAGAGATAGAGGTAATTATACTTTAAACAATTTAAAATATGGGTAAAATATATATTGACTATACTATAAATTACCAACACTGACACAAGAAGAGTCAAAGTACCATGACAGAAGTTTTCAAAGTTGTTCTAGAATGGCTTCCAGAAAGTTTCTGGGCCTGTTTTCCTGAAAGTTTCTTCAGACTTTCTAGTGATGTATTAATTGCCAAAGTGTTCATTACAGAGCACCATAAAGGAGAGAAATTTTCCTAATTTTATTTTACATTTATTTTAAGAGGTTAGCATAGTCCTGATTTGAAAATCTAACAAATATTGGATAAAAATAGAAAGCTATAAACCAATCTCACTATTAATAAAGTTGCTAACGTTATAAATAAATCTTAGAAAACGGAATGCAGTACCATAGCAAAAAAACTATATCCTGATTGCCAACAATTACTCTTGACTTTTCACAATTCATATGCTAAATATAATTCCATTAGTAATGCCTCTCATTACTGTAGTGGTTCTTAAAGAAGGGGAGTCAATAGGGAGAGGAAATGAGTAGTTTGGAAAAAGAAATGCACGTACTGTGTCAGACACCAAGGAGAGTCACTGTCCCACAGGCCCCAGGAAATAAAGGCTTAAAAATGATTCTATTTTCCTCTCTGTTCTTTTCTGGATTTCCTAAATTCTTTGAAATACACATATTTCATTTATAATTATAAGAAATTAACAAGAAGGAAAACAAAATAACAAACAAAACCAGCAACATCAAACAAAAACAACATTATAAAGTTCCTGTGTGGGGATGGGACTGGTAAAGTCTTTCAAATGTGAAACAAACCAAGTTTGGAGTGAAGTTCTCCTATTTCCTTCAATATTCCTGCCCAGACATGGGCATTATTTATTGCTCCAAGAACCTTTAAACTGCATTCAAATTAGGACCATCTGTCCCCCAAGTTTAATCTACTGACCGGTTTTCTCTAAAATTTTTTGAAAGGTGAAATCTGATGTCTTATTCTAAGACCACCTCAGACTGAGTCAATCAAATCACCATCAACTTTAACCAGCTTCTGAGCGTTCCCCTCTACTTGGAGCCGTGTTGGCCAAGGTTAACGTCATTTAGGCATTATAAATACAGATCCTGGTTATTACTGTAAGGGTCTTATTTATTATAAAAATATAACCTATGAGCAAAGAGTTCACAGTTCAAGCCAATGTAAGTTGGAATTTGTCTAAAACTGTGAGAGTACCTTCAAATCAAGTTGCTGTAAGTCAAGTACTATTTATACTAAAACTCAATTTTATGGAATATAGAGAAAGAGTTTTACTGAGTACAGTGACATACAATTTATATAATTTTTATATGGACACACCCATTAATGTGTGTTTTGGTCTGAAGTGTGTCTCTCCAAAATTCATGTAAAAGTTCTAAACCCTGGTACCTCAAAATGTGACTGTATTTGGAGATAAAGCCTTTCAAGATATAATTAAGTTAAAATGAGGTCATTAGGGTGGGCCCTCATCCAATATGACCGGTGTCCATATAAGAAGAGGAAATGTGGACACAGACAAATGGTGTTCTTTGTAGAGGGAAGACCATGTGAAAATATAGAAAGACGACAGCAATGCATAAACCAAGGAGAAAGGCCTCAGGGAAACCCACCCCACTGACACCTGATCTCAGAATTCCAGCCTCCAGAGCTACGAGAAAATTAATTTCTATAGTTTAAGCTTCTCAGTCTATGATACTTCATTATGGCATCTAGTAAATACAGTGTGCGTGTGTGTGTGTGTGTGTGTGTGTGTGTGTGTGTGTGTGATCTGAAACATAATTGTTACTCATGTCAGCTAGAGCGGCCTTACCATATAATATCTCATTTCATATATTATAAAAGTCTAAAATCTTCCCAAAGATTCCTGTAAGTTCCTACGGACTAGTGTCCTTCTAGCTTCAACCTCCCTGCCTCTGCTGAATTTCTTCATATCAGAAGTCATTTCACAATCTCCAACTTTTGTGGTCCCTGTCCCATGCTAACCTAGGGTAGACCCCAGGTCTTTCCATTAATTTCTGTCAAGATAAAATAAAATAAAGTAAAATGCTAACAGCATCCGAAAACAAAAATAAAACATCACCTTCGCATAAAATAACTGTGAACATGGCTGATGTTACATCCAAGAAACGCAAAGAACTTAAAACATTAGCTATCTCTGCCCTAATGGGTTCCCTTAGCCAGTTTCACAAGTGGGGGTCTCCTCCCCCACTTCTTCTCCTCCTCCCCCTTTCCTTCTCCCCTGATTCCTCTCCCCTCTTCTCTCTCTCCCTCCCTCCCTCCTTCCCTCCTGTACACACCCTGATCTTCCTTCTCCTTTTCTTGGCCCTTCCCCCATCTACAGTAACTTGGCGATCACTTTTTGTGAGTTTGGCTCATGTTTTCAGGATCCCCATTCTACCTCAAATTGCTAATCAGACTATTTCCTCAAGCAGAGACAGTTCCGTTTCTCAGAGAAATTCAGAACCAGCTGTTAAAGTTACACAGTTCTATTCTTGTTACATTATATTTAGCCAAGTTACTGAAAACAGTGAGGCAATGTTTCAAGATGTTTTTTCACCCTGATTCAAAAATAAACATCAATCATTTAATGTCATCTAATATTAAATACAGTAGCCTTCCATATGACCTCTAAGCAGACTCAGGTCTAAAAATCTCCATTCAACCTCGTGGAAATTATTTTAAAATTTTGCAGTTCCATTGGAATTTTGACCACACATATGAACTCTGAACCTAATTTTTTAAAGAGTCAACTCTTTAGCAAATGATTTAAACTATGATTTCAAAGTGGAGGGTTTTAAAACTAAGAACCTTTTACATGTGCCACTTTCTATAAGGAACATAGAAAAGAAAGCTTAGTTTTGCTTTTATTCAAAAAAATCTTCCACATAATTAACACATGTTGATAGAGATTGCCTAGTTGAAGATGTCAGTTTATGATTTGAGGAAGAAAATGAAAATACATTCTGGTTCAAATCGTTTCTTAGGGAACAGGCTGCTACTGCCACCTGGGGGAGGTTCTTCTCTGCTTCATTCAAAAAAAGCCAAATGTGTTTGTCAGATGAATGAAGCCAGTTCGTGTTTTCCTTGTCATATCCACACACACGAAGATGACTTTTTAACTTTCTGCCCATGAAATCATAAGGCATTCCAGATGTCTCCAAGACTGCTTCACGCAGAAATACATACTTCACAGGCTTTTGGAGAGGTACAGGAGAAGATGAACCAGAATATAACCATATAAAGGTATTTACATCCTACACAAGAAAGCACGTATTTTGGAAAGTATGGGTTATATACTAAGAAGTGGGGGGAAGAATCAAGTTTAAGCTTTCAATAACAAAATAAAACCCTCCTTTTTAGGCAAAATTTATTTGGCTTCAAGTTATAGTTAATTGCACACCGTAAATGCAGTATCATTAATTGATATGAAAACTGGGTGTGCTGGTTTACTCATGCTAGTGAGTACATCAATTAAGATGAGATAATACATTTCAATTGCACGGAAATTGCCAAGAGAGTTTTCTTAGAGAATTTTTGCATTTATGAACTGAATATTGTTATAAAGTCAATGTATTTATTTCAGGTATGCTACGTATCTAATGGTTGAAACTTTTCATGAAGTAGTGATATGGTGTTCATCAATCACAATGGAAAACAGTGTGACCATTGCTTTTGAATATCTAGTTTCTGTTTAACACTTGCCAATAATGCATTACTGAATGCTATAGATAAATTGTTACCTATTAGCAATGCCCTGAAACAAAGAATTCCATCCCGGAAATAGAAGTTTAAGGAAGTACTTATTGAAATTACAGGCCTGTCAGGTGACATAAAAAACTCAGTGCTGATCAGACAAAGACAACTAATCATTAATCATTTACAGAGACCGTTCTGTAATAACAACATGCAGTGTCAGTCCCGGAGTGGTACAATAATAACGTCAAAAGGCTAAAGTTCGTACCAAAGAGCAACTGTACCAGCGTGAGGGAAGTCTTTTGTGGAAAGAACATTTTTTAACATTGAAAAAGGTACGTGACATACAGCAAATGGATTGGGATTCCATAATAATTATTATTTTTTAATCACATATCTGATTCAGGAGCAAAAAAAAAAAATCTTACATAAAGTGCAACCGACATGGCTGAATGAGGGGGGTGAGCTGTGGTCACCTTGAGAGACCCTGAAAATGACTATTTTTGTATGAGGGTATGAGGTTCCTTCGAGGTGTTCATGTTAGGGTCTGGGGAGATTGGGGTGAGGGGCATTAGCGGACAAGAAAGGCCAGAGGTACATGAAACTATATAATAGAAGTACAAGTTATAAGCAAAAATAATAAATATGGAACATTAAATGTCTTTATTTCTCAATCAGTAGTTGAGCACTTTTAGCAATTGGCCAGTAGCGCTGTTTTATTGATCTAATGAAAATGATTGATGATCTTATAATGCTCTAAGAGGCTTATCCTTTGCACAAAAGATCGACTACAATTTAGAGGCTCTCCTCCTCCTAACAGAGCTGCCCAATGTGCTGGACTTAATACTTCCCTGTGGTGTGCCATGGAGATGATTTAGTAATGATTTCAAAACAAATTACAAGTAGTTCTTTCTCATTTGCATCAGAATGTTGCCCGGTTGTAAAAAAAAAAAAAAAAGTAGTAAACAGAAACAGAAGTCTTCTTTAACATTATTCCTGTTTTATAGAAGCATTCAGGAAGTCAGGCAAGATGATTTTTTGCAGACACCACTTGTGTATTCAAGCGATGTAGAGGTGGGGAGGTGGGAGACTTTATTAAAATGCAGGAAGGGCTGTTTCTCCCACCATTCCGTTCCTACTTCGCCAAGAGTAAATAACTTCGAAATACTGCTGCTAGCTTTGAATTCTGGAAGCTCAGCACCCATTCCTAAACCAACTCACCTACCACACTGATGATTTAGCATATTCCTCCTAAACATGGTTTACATTATCTTCATGTAATTTGTTTTTTTTCCCCTCATTTTCCTGCAATTCTTCCTTCTTCCTCCCTCCCTTATCTGTATTTGACTTCTCCCTCCTCTCCATGGCAAATGACTGATATTGTTTGAATTTTCCCTCTGTCACTGGGGTGTGTCCGCTCCTCCAAGCTTTGGTCACTGCGATGGGAACACAGGTTAAAGGTAATACCTGGAGTGCCCCAGGCCAGTTAAGGAGCTTTTCATGGGGTGAACATTGAGGCCTACCTGCTTATGCTGAGCTTTTGTTTACCGACAGCCATGACGGACTCCAACAAGATGGTGATCAACTTGGCCCTCTTTGGCATGACTCAGAGTGGAAAAAGTAATGCTGGGAACATTCTTCTGGGAAGCACTGACTTCCACAGCAGCTTGGCTCCATGTTCTGTGACCGACCATTGTAGTCTGGGCCGCAGCTGTCACCTCCATGGCTTCATGCGTCGAGGGGGGCAAGAGATAGCCCTTCAGGTCCAGGTGTTGGACACCCCAGGTTATCCGCACAGCAGGCTGAGCAAGGACCATGTGAAACAGGAGGTCAGGGAGGCCCTGGCACGTCACTTTGGGCAAGAGGGTCTCCATCTTGCACTGCTGGTCCAGAGAGCAGATGTGCCTCTCTGCGGACATGAAGCATTGTTCCCAGTCCACATGATCCAGGTAAACAAAAAGGCAATTACACGAGTGCTGTTATTCCCATTTGGAGGACATTATCCTAACAGAAAAGAACTCTGAAAAACTGGTTAAAAGAGTAGTTTAAAGCATGTTTAAAACAAGTCATCTAAAACAAGTGTGGGTCACATAGAAATAGTTGGTAAAAATTACCTGATTTTCCCATCAAGGATCTGAATTATTTTTACAATTTTTATTACAGGAATTCAGTCAGTCTTTTTACAATTGGGTCACTGAATAAAAAATGAGGTACTAAACTTCAGAGGTTAACTAAGTCTTAAACTGGTAAGAACTGTAAGCCTGAATAAGTTTGTAGATGTGGTCCCCAGACTACGGGCAGCAGAATCAATTGGGCTCTTGTTAAAAGTGCAGATTCATCCAAGTCCTGCTGAAACAGAATCTCAAGAGTGGAGCCTACATATCTGCATTTGCATAAACTTTCCATGTATTTCTTAAAAACAGTCAAGTTTCAGAACCACTGAACAAAAATACTGACTCGCATCCATTCCACATCAAGGAGACAATCTCTTACAGTTAGTTCACCAACAAATAGGTATTCATTTACTGATTCAGTTACTGAGCACTGTAAAGAGAAACTGCACAGAGCTACATGATTGGGAATAATATATGACCCTGCCATCAAAAAGCTTAGAGTCTAGAAGAGACAAACAGATAAACAGGTCGAAGACAATGCATCATGCGCCAAAGCAGTGCAATGTGCGACTAGGGGGAAAGGAGACCCCCCTGAGATGTACATCATGGTAAACAGTGAGGAGAGATCTATACTTTATTTATAGGAGAGAAATCAGGGATTTCAGATGTTTTGCTTGCCTCATCTGTAGGGTCAGTAGCTGCCACATTCCAACCATGAGAAAACCACAGGGACCTCAGGCTGAACCTGAATGACAGACGCCATCTTTGTCAAGTGGTCCATCTCTGTTGTTTGTTCATTTATTGTAAGTCCCTAAGTTGGAGGCTTATTCAGCCAGTCTAAGAAAGAAGCTGGGGAGAGGGGAGAGGTCCTGGATATGGCCCCAGCTAGGAAACAGGGGAGTAATACCTGCATACAATTTATATATACATATATGAGCAAGGCCTATGCATGACCAATTCCTGAAAACTGCCCATTGATCTGCTCCATTCTATTAAATTTCTTGATTCTCTAGTAGGGGGCCACCCAAATTTACATGCTGGACTTGACTAGTATTCCTCAGTAGCCTCATTAAGTCACTGAGCTTGGAGAACTCATTTTTTTTTTTAAGATTTTTTTTTATTGGGGAATTGGGGGGATGGGAACAGTGCTGGGGAATTGGGGAAAGGGGAACAGACAAGTTGCTGTCGTTTTGCTCTTCAATCTAGTTGTGGAGGATGTTGCTTCACTGGCCCAAGTTGGCACCATCATTGCGCTCTTCTCTGGCGAG
>NW_017731376.1:102205-111841 GCF_001890085.2 Hipposideros armiger | reverse complement strand
CCACAGGGAGTGCAGCCCACGCCGTCGCCGGTGACTCACAGCAGCCCAGCTCCAGGTTGAGCTGTTGTTCAGCATCTTAGCTGCAGAGGGCAGCGTCACTGGCCCTCATATGTGGGATCCGAACCGGGGCCCTTTGGCATCCCAAGCGAGTTCTTAACCATCGCGCCACTCGGCCGGCCCTGGAGAACTCATTTTTACTAGAAGTGCCATAGGTAAACTACTAGGAGAGTAGACAGCAGACATTTTTCACTCGAGAAGAACTTTCTAAATGCACTCTTTTTTTTTGGTCCAGTCTCTGATCATGCTGATGTGGAATCTGTTTCAATTAGAAGGATAGTGTAGTTTGCTTTAAAGAAAGATATTTTTCTCTTTAACTAGTAAAGACATAAGATTGTTCTAAATGACAGACACACGTTTTATTTTTCAGTAACTGTGCATGTTTCTAAAAATGGGGAAAAAAAAACCAAGCCATATGTGTAATCACAAGAAACTAGTGGAAAAAATTAGGGTGACAAGAGTATGAAAAATAATCCTCATCATCTAACTCTTGAAAAATCAAGGACATGCTGTACAAAAGCAAAGAAAAAGAGAAGATGATTGCAATTAAGAAACAATGTGGAATCTCAGAAAGCCCATAAACCTCCCCAAACTATTAAAGCCTGCATTTCAAACAATATTTCTGGTGAGAAATCTGCAGTTTTCCATCAGTATAATTTTTAAACAGTTTTTAAAATTCATTTAAAGCTGATAGTAAACATTTAGTTTAAGCTATAGATGGATGTAATTCAGTAAATTCAGTAAACGCATAAACAAATATTTCTCAAAACTAACTTGACTCTTTCCATATGTCTCCAAATTTTTCTCTATGCTAGTCCTACCCTGAGCCAAAAAGGGTATTTAAAAGACATACATTTTGAAAATATATTTTTCCAGTGTTAGGATATACAACAATATTACAATCCCGACTTTTTTTTTTTATAGAAGTGAATTTTATTCATATATATCTCTGATCTTTTTTTAATGGTGTCTGGCACACAGCTTTCTCTTATGTCTGCCTTCCTTAAGTAGTGTCCAATTCAGGAGTAAAAGGCAGAGAGGAGATAGGCTAGGGCCAAACTCAGATCCGTAATATTTTTTTTTTGAGAATAAATAAGTTCTCTCCTAGGAGAACTCAGCAGCCAAGATTCAGTAATACTAAGGGGCCCCCAACCCATGGGAGGCACTGCAGTCCTATTTGGGGCTTCACCCTGATCTTGGGTTGAGGATCACCTAAGTAAGCACGGGCTGGCTGTTTATGACCTTCTTTCGGAAGGTGCCTCAGATACTGGTGGCAGCCATCTGGATGTGCTCACAGATTGGGAGCAGCTGCAGAATGTCTAAATATTCAACAGGACCCACAGCTGTTAGGAAGGAGCAAAGAGTTGCTAAGGTCCTCTTGTTGCAGACACACCCTGGATTTTTTTTTTTTTCCTGGCTCATGCAAAATGGAGAACGGGACGTCTGCCTTCACCTTTTCCTTTCCCCTTTTCTGGGGGCACGGATGTCTGCCATAGAAGAATTCTGTAAGGTCAATGCTAGAGAAGTGACCCCTCCTTTCCTGTGCCTCCCAGCTGTCTCTTTAAAAAATCTCTCTCTCAATTTGTGCTCTAATATTTTACAGAGGCATTATATAGGCTGCCGGCTGTGACAACTGAAACACTTCACTTTTTATTTATGTTAGGCCTTTATTAACTTATAGCAAAATGGTAGAGATGACAGTGAACAGTCTCCCCAAAATTAGGAAAAAAAGAAAATGATTCATTTGAATGTTATCTGAATATCATTTGAATGTTAAAAAAAATCCACAAATAATGGATCAGAGCAGATGTAACAAAGTCACCTTAAGGAAAGTGCTAGCATACAGCCAAACAGTAGAAACTGAATCTAGGAATTGACTGAAGTCCATGTTCTTCCTACTATCAGGGTATCAGGAATTATTATTGTATACAATCAGGCCTCAAACATGTGCTTTTTGACTCAGAATGAACAACTAGAGTGTTGATGTTAGGGGTGGATGTGTATCCAAAAAGAGTTAGAAAAGCCAATGCAAGGTCTGAAAATACTAAACAAAGATCATCAGCTTACTCATAGTTGTTTGATAGAATTTAGTTGAAAAATAAGCCTTGCTGTATAAATTAGGTCTAAGACTATAAATGTTCCTAAGACTTTCTTGGCTTCAGTTCCTCACTTATCAAATGGAGATAATTTTACCTATGTAAAAAGTGCTGAAGGTTATATTTAATACATGTAACGTACTTGTCATCATGCCTGACTTACAGTAGGTTCACAGTGGGTTCGCAGAAAATTACTATTGTTTTTATTGTTATCATCAGTATATCAGACTGAGCCGAGTACCACTCAAATGAACTACTAGACATATTACATATGAACAACATATTACAGAGGTTAAGAGCATGGGTTCTGGAGTAAGCTATGCCTGTGTTCAAGTTCCTACTCAGCTTACTCACTTGCCTTGTGACTTCGGGCATGTAACTTCCATCTCTTCATTAGTAAATTGGGAAAAATAATAGTGTCTACTGGGTTACTTTTGGCATTAATGTGATATTTACATAACAGTAAGTTAATTCAGGCACTTGCACATGGCAATATTTGCTATGGTCACTATTATTTTGTTAGAATTTGTCTTATCCTAAAAATAGGACATAATATTTGTAGACGTATTTTGGATTATCTTGCCAGGCTTCAGAAGAAAGTAAGAGTGAAATCAAACTTCCATGGCCCTGATTTATATTTATAACAAGAACTTCCTTATTAATGTAGAAAAAACTCTGGGAAGGAAATTCACTGGCTTAGTAAAGTTAAACTGAGAAGCTCCAATTTAGTAAGAAGGACATGGGCCTGGCAGGCCAGGGACCTCTGTTACAGGCCCAGGCCTGCCAAGAATCAGCCATGTGGCTTTGGCCAAGCCAGTTCACATTGCAAGGCCTCAATATCATCATCTGTAAAATAAGGCAATTCGGACAGATAATCTCAAAGGTTGAAAATTCTCTGAATCTGATCTAACAAGGTCTTATCAAATTCAGCTTTGGCTCTCTGAGAAGGAAAATGTGGCGTTTTAAGTGTGATGAGAGTAAGGGAATAGCTTAAAATATAAAAAATGGTCCTTATTGTCCTCCTGTTCCACGATAATTTTTTTTTCTCAGTTGATGTAATAGTTGGCTTTTTTTAAAGTTTCCCCCTAAAAAGTCCAGATGCTATGATTTCATCAACCACAAACAAATGGGGCAGGGCTGGTGAGGTCCTGGGAAAATGAACATAATTCCTGGAAAACAAAGTTTATATCCTAACTAGTTGTCCCAAAAGGACTAGATGGACTCGTACCCATTAGCAGTCTAAAACCAAACAATTCATGATTGATTGTAAATTTTCCATCTAGCTTAGTACTGTATTTAAATTATTAACACCAGATAACTTACATTAACTTATCTTGCTTTTGGATTTTTATGTGAGGTATCAATCAACTGTGATTATTCTTTCTCTGGGTCCATAGAGAACACGTTTGGCCACTAACATGATGACTATACACCAAGCGACACTACTTTCAAATATTCAACTATTTTCCAGCCAAAAATCAATCTAAAGATTATAAGCTAAATCAACCATTCTCTTCTATTTTGGGCAGTAATTCAAAAGTGCAATTTCTCTCATAGTTCAGGACATGAGCATCCTTTCATAAATAATTATCAACATGTAAAAACTTCCCAATGGTTGAACATATGGACTCGTAAGTGGTGTTGACCTTGCAAATCTATTATCCTTAGGTGCTTTAACTCATTATCCCTGAATCATATTATGCTTTAAAGTATATGTTGGACACACAGGGAACATATTACTGTTACAGTGCAGAAAACCAGGAACTAAAGACATACTGTGAAAGTTATATCATTTAATGAAGTAAGTACTAACCTAGCAAGAGAAGAATTCTGTGTTATATAACTCAGGGAAGGACCACTTGAGCCAAACAGTTTACTTTGCACAAATTTTTATTACAATGATGTTTTAAAAATATTTAATGGCAAATATGGCCCATAAACCAATTCTGAGGGTGTGGATTTTGCAGTAGCACTCAAAAGGTTAAGGGCAGTTGCTATTTATTAACTTGTATGTCATGTTTCAATATTATGACAATAAGAACACATCAATAATATACTGGGTGACTATCAGATGTAGCTCTAAATTTGAGAAATGTATAGAGGCAAGAGCAATGAAGGATCAATAGTTGTATAGAAATAAAATCCCAATACTATATAATCCCCAATAATGCTCCCTCTCTTTGCTTGGTATGTCTTTACTGTCTGAAAATTCCCTTGTTAGTTCCTATACTTATGACATCATCACATGCGACAAACTTTCCTGTCTTCTCCCTTTACCCCCACTTCCCACCCCCACCCCAAACGGGGCTAAATGTCTGCCCCTATAGCGCCAATATATTTCTATCACAACACTTGCAATTACAACAAATTGAAAATATAATTTTCCTGTCCCTTTCCTTAAGCCCTAGGTGTGTTAATACACAAGAATCTCCACTAGATATAAGCAGGACACATATCTGTCTTGTTCCACTGTATCCCTGAAACAAAGCAGACCCTCAATAAATATTTGCAGAAAGAACAATCAACCATTGCTTTTTAAAATTCCAATTCCCAGGTTCCACCCATAAAGTTTCTGATGCATTTTTTTAGCAACATGGCAAGTGATTCTTACGTAAATGGCCCAGGAGTTCTTTTATTCCTAGCACCTAGCTTTAAAACTGAAGAGTGAAAACAAGTCAATAAAACCCGATGGTGAGGGTTTAAATTCCAAATTAATAGAAACTATATTGAGAGCTTACAATTGAATATATGAGAGTTTGATTGAATATATGAAGACATAGACCCTACCTTCAAAGAGCTCATGGTCAAGTTATAGAGATGGATATGTAAATAAATAACTCTGACAAAAGCCAGAGTGTATTAAGAGTTATAATTGGTAATCATAGTCTCAAGATGTTTTTCATTTTAAATATAGTCCTATAATTCCTGTATTTTAATATTAAATTTACATGTCCTGATTCTTCCTCCCTCTTTTTCTCTATTTTCAGTTTTCTATATTATAAATACTAATCATATATTTGTTATATTGGGTTGGCAGAAAAGTCATGACACAGTTTTGCAATGAGAAACTTAGAAAAAATGTCATAACTTTTCCGACAACCCAATATATACATTGATGTTTCCCAAACTGTCTTTCAATTTTTTCAAGATTTTCTTAAAACCAGAGTTTATATTAATACCTCTCCATGGGTTTGTACTGAACTTCTCTATACATCAGTTTCTCCATATCATAATGGAGATAACAACAGTGTCTCCCACAAATCATTCTGCTGAGCTTCCAAAGAAAGATGTAAAGTGCTTATCATATCTGGCACTAAATATTAGTTGATCTCTCTTTCTTTCTTCTGATTGTGGGACGTCATCATTTTATTCCTAAGCATTTTATATTTTTCTTGCTATTATAAACTGTAGCAGCTTGGGAAATATTTTGGTAATGGCAGTGTTTGGAATGGAGGAAATGTTATTTTACTGTCATATTGTCATGATTTCATATAACTTTGGAAATATTCAAAAAAGTTACATGGTTATTTCTGGATGCCTTTCATATTGCATGAACAATTTGCCACATGCGGTTACTTCTGCTTTATATCTGCTTATTTTCACTAATCAAACAAGAATTTATTACATAACCAACTTCCACATATTACTAAACAAAGGAACACCAGTCTTCCGTGTTTTTCAACCACATTAGAGGAAGTCATCCGATAAATTGTTTGATTCTAGGCATGTGAAGAGGATGCGAATCACAGTAACATTTTGTAGTTGTTCCAAATCACCAAATGTATTTTGATCTTAGATTTTCCATTACATGTCATCTGATTAATAGATTGTAAACAGATTATGTAATTATAAATCCTTAGAAGATGCTTTTAGTGATAACACAACATTCCTACAAAAAAAAGACATAACAGTTCCCTTGGTCAAGGTCTTTTGACTTAAAGGAATTAAGTGGTTCTAACAGATTCAGGTCGACAATTAATATGAGTGATTGCTGAATGTTGCAAATATAAATACAGTTGTCCCCCCTTATCCATGAGGAATTTGTTCCAAGACAAATCCTGTGGATGACTGAAACCACAACAGTACCGAACTCTATATATACTATGTGTTTTCCTATACATACATACCTATGAGAGTTTAATTTGTAAATTAGGCACAGTAAGAAATTAACAATAAAAAAATTATACTACTATACTGTAATAAAAGTGAATGTGAATGTGGTGTCTCTTACAAAATATCGTATTGTATTGTACTTACCCTTCTTGTGATGATGTGAGATGATACAATGTCTATGTGATGTGATAAAGGGAGGTGAATTATGTAGATCTTTTGGAACCAGGGTCGACCAGAGGTAACTGAAATCGCGGGAAGTGAAACCACAGGTACGAGGGGACTCCTGTGTATCATATGCAGCCTTGATAATATGCAGTTTTGGAGATGTGTACACGTAAGTTATAACGGCAAATCAAAATGAAGAACTAAAGCCTTTTTTTTAAAGAAAGCCCACACATCTCTATTTACTTACATTATTTGACTCCATTTTCACTTCCCATCACATCTATCAGCTGTTAGAAACATGACATACAGATCTGTTGACTATGTTGGACCACAGTAACTCCTTACTCATTTTTGAGGAATATAGTCCAAGGAAAATAGCCATTTAATGTCTTCTCTCTTTTAGGAACTTCTGGGACAAGCTTGGAAGAATTACACTGCCATCCTTTTTACCCATGCAGAAAAAATAGAAGAGGCTGGGTTCAGTGAAGATGAATACTTACACGAGGCTTCCGATACACTGCTAACTGTACTAAATTCTCTTCAGCACAGATATATTTTCCAGTATAAAAAAGGAAACTCACTTAAAGAACAAAGAATGAACATCTTAGTAAGAATTATGGAATTTATAAGAGAAAACTGTTACCAAGTTCTTACCTTTAAATAAAATTTACATAAAAGGAAAAGGGCATTGGGTTTGAATGTCAGAAATCTGGTTTCAAAAGTGCCTTTGTTAGAATGGACCATAAGAATTTCTGTATCCTGCAGATGAGAGTGTACACTGGTACACTTCCAAAATTATCCAAATGTCTGTTAACAGTAGAATGGATAAGTAAATTGTTGTATATTCACAGAATGGAATGTTATATGGTGATGAGAATGAACAAACTACAACTGCACGTAATATCAATGAATTGCCCAAACACAAAGTTGAAAGAAGAAAGCCAAACATGAGTACATACTCCATAAATGTAACAAACTTGGTTTTCAACATTTGAATACATTTTTCTATATTCATGTCATTACTCAGTGTTACCGTTTTAAACAACTATTGCTAACACCAGTTTGATAAATGTAAAGGCATTATCTTACTGTTAATGCTTTTCCCAGACTACTACTGAATTGGAGCATCTTTTTATAGGCATGTTGGTCATTTAGATTTGTTCTTCCATGAACTGCCTCTTCACATTCTTTGTCCTTTTTATCACTTTTCTATTGGATTACTTCTCACAAAGATCTTTCCTTGACCAAAACTTTAGACAGATTCCTGAACCTTCTCCTAGGCCCATCTGTGCTTTGTAAAATCTAGTTTTAGCAAGAACCCAGTTTGACCATAATCCTCCACCCTCTTCTATTACCCCCTGGGAGATGTCTGATCACCTTGGCCTGTTTGGGAGAGGTCCTGTTAGGTGGGTTTAGCCTGGCTCCTTCTGACCCCTGCTTCCTCTTAGTGTTTTTCCATCCACAGATCCCCACCCTGCTCCTTGGCTATCCATTCTCACTTGCCCATCCTGTATTCGGAGTTGGGCCTCATCGCTCTCCCCACTGTAAAATCCCACTGCAGTGGTGCCTATACCTATGTCAGTGGACCTGAATTACTAACAGGTCTGCCTTACCATCTTAACAAGTGTCACTGAGTATTTTTTTTCTTCAACACTTCCTGCTTGGATTATTAGAAGAGCTCTATGTATATTACAAATATTAGCCCTCTGTCCTTCACGATGCAATGTTTTTCAAACCAGATTTGTGAATTTTCTTATTGTCATATATTTCTATACACATGATATGAGATAGGGTTTGTTTCATCTCCTTTCAGATGTGTAACCAATTGTATTTGCTGTATTTATTAAATAATTCATCCTTTTCCTACTGAAGGTAGAAAGACTGAGGTAGGTAGATAGATGTATAGAGATATATCTCCTTTATCTATTTCTGGATCTATTCTGGATTCTTAACGCTTTTCCATTACCAATTTTATTAATACTACTGTAAATACCAGAATAATTAAAGGGGTTTTATATCATTGGTTGATATCTAGGAGAATAAGTTTCCCTTGTTTTTTTTTTTTTTTCAAAATATTTTCTGGCTACTCTCAGGCATTCATTTTTATATATACTTTCAGGTCTTTTTTTCTAATTTCAAAAAAAGTTCTCTTGTAGTGTTTTGTGACAAATGAAATTTTGTGATATTAAATTCTCCCATGAAAGCATACAGGATGTTTCACCATCTTACTTTATATTTATTATATTACTGTATTTCTTACATTTTATTTTCCTTAGTTTTGATTTGATAAAGTTGCTATAAATTCAACTTTTCTCCTTGATATTTAGTTCTACTTTAATTCCCACCCATTAAGGATTATTTCCTCATTCCTGAATTCAGAATCAAGTACATACTTCTCCACTACTGTCTGATAACAAGGTAATAACTTTCCCTAACCAAGAACTTTCACTCCCCACTGTATTATCCCCTCAACCATTAAAATAAGACTGTTAGAACACTTTCATCGCCTCCTTATCCTTTTCTCCTTCCCCCATCCTCCCTAGGAAACAGGTCTTTTCAATGCTTTTCCTGTCCCCATATTACTAGATTTTTCTAAGATAGTTTTACATAATTCAAGACTTCCCCTTGCAGATTGTCCCATCTGTTTCAAAAGTCCTCTTTTACCATTTACATTGAGCATGCCTGATAGTTTATCATCTCTCTTTTAAGTTAAATACAAATATTAGAAAGTCCATTCCTCACCACTATTTTCTCTTCATCTTCCCCATCTTTCTGGTTAGTGTATTTTCTTAATACACTCTGAATTCTAGCATAGTATCCAGGAGGCATTAAATTCCAGATATGCTCTTCCATGCACCATTATGCCATCCTAGCTCCTCACTTACAATCAGCATAGTGGATACAGTAAAATCATGTGATAGCTGGTAATGAAATCGTTGTATCTTAAGGATGGTAAGACACTGAAGTGAACATTTTGTGCTGTGCTCCACTGAAGCTGGGTCATTCAGCTTTTTCTGAATGATAGTACGTGGATCTTTTTCAATGCAAAAATGTGTCATGTCTTTCCCGACGACCCAATATTTTAGTGTTTTGAGTATTTTAGAGGATTGGAAGCATACTTAGTATTTTTGTGCAGTTGGGGTTAGTCTCATTAAGCACATACCATCTTGGGGCATTAGTGATTCACCCCTAATGCTGCCAGGTC
>NW_017731376.1:96418-99847 GCF_001890085.2 Hipposideros armiger | reverse complement strand
TATTTTTCAAGATAATTTCTCTGGAAAATTGAGGTATACTCATGTCCCTTTAATGTCCTTGTTGTAAGTACTAGTGAGGTGCTCACTCATCCACCAAAGACCTGAAAATATGATTACATCTATTTATGTTAAACACAATAGTTAAATATACTATCTTCCTTCCTAGTCTAAAAAAATTTGCAAAATTATTTGAAACTTTATCAATAATATTAAACCATTGAAAGAGCATCAATGAACAGGGCTGGCCAGCATTTAATATCTAAAAAATGGATTGCCGTGGGAGTTCAGGGAGGGAACAGAAAGTTTTAGTAATGAACATCTCTAGTGAGGAAAAGATACATCTCTAGCGAGGCATAGAGGAATAAGCAGCTCTGTTGAAAGACAGGGTCATAGCCTGTATGAAGTATTCCTTAAGACACTCTGTTCACTTCTTATACACCAAACAATCTTCTCAACAAGAATTCAACTTCTCAGGAAATGTGATAACAGGAAAGGGGATGGAAAAGGTAGGACAGAAACACCCCTATCGTAAACCACATCAACATAATATCCACCTATTACATTCTAGGCATTGTTTTAAGTACGCTATGGATAGTGACTCACACAATCTTCACAACTCTACAAGGTAAGTACTGTCATCATGTCTGTCTTACAGATGAGGGAAGTAAAGGATATAAAGGCTGAACAGTTGCCCCAGGTCACATAGGCAGTTAAATTGTAGAGCCAGGAATCAAAACTAGGTAATGTGGCCTCAAATCCAATACGAGGCTCCATGGATGTCTTATCATCTACAAGTGCAGGTTTTGGGGCCTGCAAAGCTAAGGCCCAGACTCTGGGACCTTGTTAAACTCACTCATGGTGCCCTATGAGGCCTTATCCACACCTTCTATCCTGCTGACATTCTTCCTATTAAACTTCTATGAATTACTTTGAATATTTTGTAAATATTCTAAGTGGGAATGTACATAATTTTAAAAAGCAACAACAAATTATCCATTTGGTGGGCACTTAAAGTTCTTGTAACTGTAACGTACTTACTGTTCTTAGTGAAAGCAAAGCAGGAAAATAATTTCCAATTTTATATTAAAATCAACATGTCCTGAAAATGACTTCATCTCACAAGATACATGAGATTTCTAAATATAAGAAAAGTTAGTGCTCCCAATATTCATGTATAATAGTGGGCCAACCTCCATGAGAAAGTGTCTTGGGAGATGGTCAGCTTTTTGTTCTGGTTTACTTTGCAATATATAGAGGTCAAGAGGCAACAACTGTTTAGCATGTGACCTAACACTATTTCCTACTGTTAAAATCCTTAAAGAGCCGACCACCATTCAAAAACCAGAAGAGGGGCCGGCCGAGTGGCGTGATGGTTAAGAACTGGCTTGGGACGCCAGAAGGGCCCGGTTCAGATCCCACATATGAGGGCCAGTGACACTGCCCTCCACANGCAATGATGGTGCCAACTTGGGCCAGTGAAGCAACGTCCTCCATAACTAGACTGAAGAACGAAAGGACAGCAACTTGTCTGTTCCCCTTCCCCCAATTCCCCAATAAAAATCTTAAAAAATAAGTAAATAAAAATAAAAAATGTCTTTCACAGGCACCTGAAGTTTTTGTTTTCAGTGTATGTGCTGTTTTAAGACAAAATGTGAAAACTGAAGGTTATGAAAAAGTTATTTCTACCAAAATCATTCTCTCTTGCTAAATTTACTGAAAGTGACTTTTAGTTTGCATTTTCCATTAATCTTTTTCAAAGAGAAATCAAAATTTTGTGTTGATTCTGGATGACTCATGCACCGTTCTTTCCAAAGTCCCCAGGTGTGAAAAGTTAAGTAGGTTTTAAATTAACAAGAATCAGCCAAATATGTAATGTTAGGGCTGAAAAGTTAATGGATCCATATATTGAGAGCATTTCTCTACTGGGATATATGATATTCTAATGAAGCAATTTACAAAAACAAACATAAAACTTTGTCAGAGCAGGCTTCATATGAAGTCATCACGTAAATGCCATTGTAGAAATAAGCCCGCATTGATAATGGCTATTTGAACAGTTCTGTAGGCAATGTGACAATGGCAAAGGCAAGAAGAGTAGTTCGCTTCTTCATTAGGAAGGGTTATTCTTTTCTTGCAATTATTGAGCCCCAGGCTTGTTTTTGCTGCCGTTGCTAAGGATAATAGTCTGCCAGATAGGAAATGATGCTGATGAAGATATAAAATAACACTGACACACATATTTTTACTCAAAAATCCAGAGAATTGGGAATAGTGAGTGTTAGGAGGGGGGTGGGAGTAAGGCAGGAGAAGGAAAAAAAAGAAACAAGGGAATACACAGGAGTGAAAAAATATAATACACAATAATTAATTCATACTCTGAAATTCCAGATGGCTCACTTTCAAATCTTCAATTATTTCATTGTTCTGGGTCCTTTCTCCAAAATTTTTAGGGTTATACTCCTATGAATTATCTCTAAGACATATCTAAAGGAAAAACCATAACTGTAAAATGTGCAATAAGCAAGCATGTGTATGTCACTACCTCTTTTCCATTCCAACAAGTTGGTATTTGAGATCCAGTTTTTGAGGCATATTAGCCATCAGCAATGATCTTCTTCGTTATTGTTGCAAATTTTAGGGTTATCATCCAAGTAGTACTGCCAATGAGGTATGTAAGTGTAAAGGGTTGCTCCTGGTTAGAAGTTATCTATCTATCTATCTATCTATCTATCTATCTATCTATCTATCTATCTATCTATCATCTATTTACCTATCTAACTAGAACTTGGTGACTTCCCTCACAGGAGGCTTTATGAAGTGTCAGTACAGAAACAGTGCCTTCAACAACAGTGTGCTTACTACTCAAATAATCAAAGGCGTGGCTCCTTAGAAAGGCAACTGCTGCTACCACCACCAGCAGCAGCAGCAGCAGCAGCAGCCTGGTTTTGCCAAGTAATTGTTCCTGAGAACTTCAGTAGAAAAAAAAAAATTGATAAATTTTTGTAACCATTCCAAAGGAGTATTTAAAGACTTCATGGCTCCCCGTAGAATCTCTTAAACACTCCATCTGAATCTCCTTTCATGAATTACTAGAGCTTAGGTTTTTAAACTTATCACTATCCTTCCCTAAAGTATAAACCAATGTTTAACTCTCAAATAAAATAAACCACGTGACTATTTAACTGCTATGGAACAAAGTGTGTCGTAATGGAGAACAGCACAGAATTAGTAAGAACTGGAAGGTCTAGGTTTTCGCTAGTTGTACCTTAGCACAGGCATTTAACTTTTCTGTTGACTTTTTCAGGTAAAATGGTTGGTTTACCTCCAGGGAGTTAAGAAATTGGTAAGACATGTGAAAGTACTTCATTACCTATAAAGCATTAAGTATCTTAATAATTCTGTAATCAAATTCATGACAGTACACAGGTA
>NW_017731376.1:50756-94308 GCF_001890085.2 Hipposideros armiger | reverse complement strand
CCAGAAGAGTTAAGTCAGGCTCACTAACAATGCCCTTTCTGTTAATTCCATAAAAGCTCTCTGATCCCAGCAATACAAATAAGACAGAATTAAATTTTCTTAACAAATAACAACTGAATGGGACTAAACTGATAATTTGATTGAATAATGCTTTTATGTAACTTGAAGAATTTGGAATACATATTTCAACTACCTAAGTGGTTAAAATATTCTTTAAATTATATTAGAATTAAAGAAATCTGATATAATTGGGAAAAACTGGAAAATACAGAGTCACAAAAGACTGTCACAGTCTTTATTCCCCAAAGAATAATGGATCTTGAGTGCAAAATAACTTTGGAAATTCATTTGTGTTTAGTTATCAACACATGTTAACAATGCTTTGTTAATACTCAGTTTTTCAGAAAGAAGATAAAATTCTATTATGGTACCATGTCCCGGCCTACCAGAACTCCATGGGCTTAAATAAATGAATTTTATTCATGCCTTTTATAACTTGGCATGCAGGATTTAAATTTTTTTTGTTTTGCCCCTCCTTCGTATTGGAGACTATAAGTAACTATAGTGCTGGAATTTTTTTTCTTTCAAATAATATCTATACTCCTACCTCCATAGATGCATTTCTTTTTTTTTGGTAGCCCAAATCATCAGTCATCATCTCAAGGCTGGCGAACTTGAAGCTAATAACTCTTAAGTTAATTTTCAGTGTTCCTGGAATATCTGGAAGATGAGTGAAAATAGGCATTTGGCACCTTGGTGTATATTAAGTTTTGGGCTACCACTTCTTTTAATATATTCACAGTACGGTAGTACATGAAAAAGCAAACGATATCAACCTTAAATGCTCTTCTAAAGATAATAAGTTATAAATAATCTCTTCTTAGTACCCAAAGAATCTTTAAAGTCAGCTAGAATAAAAAAATAAGACTGCTGCTTTTAATGGTCCATTTATTGGAAAACTACATTGGGAATACTCTGCAATGTGTTTATGCTTCACAGTCAAAATTTATTACTAATTACTTTGCTAAACGGAAAGAAAAGTTCAATACACAGTTGAAAATTTCAGTCTTTCAAAAGAGTTGCCTTAAATATACAAGTCTGGGTTACTTTGGCAAGCAACAGCAATAATGTTCAAATGCCACATCTCCTAGCTTTTATGACGCTTGGCTCTTTAAAATCAACAGTTGTTCATTTTCAATATTATTACAATACGACTAGCTAATAAACCTTACAAAAATTCTAACATCATTTTTGAAGAGAAGACATTTATAACACACACATACAATATACTAAAAATCCAAGGGCTTGAAATTTCATGTATTGTGTGCCTATAAACAAGAAACTAAATGTTAATCTAGTTCAAGTTATCTAAAAATGCATAAAGAAAGAACAATCTGCTAACCAACATTTCTGCTAAAAACTAAATCATCACAAAACATAGGCCATTTCTTCTCTACATTATAAAGGATCAAAATCCATGGGTAAAAACATCGTGCCTCTCTAATCAATTGCAAATAATATATACCAGGTAAGAGACTAGTCAAGTCTAGAAGAGAAATAACACAAAAACGAGCCAGTTACATTTTAGGAATAAGTGACACATGTATTTCTTTTTATTGTTATTAAAGTTTTCCAATGTATTTCAGTCATGGAAGCGTTCTAATTTAGTTTTATTTTATTCCACTGTTGGTCATAGTCTGAGCCCTACACACTCCCTTCCCTTTCACCTCAAAGGGAGCTCCCTTGTATGCAGCCACACACTCATCATTAGTGTGAAGATCAGGCTGGATCTGCTCCCAAATCTTCTTCTTAGGGTTCAGCTCCTTGTCAGGCTCTCCTGTTGGGGAAAAGTCAAATTACATAATAACTAACATATTATATAAATTAACCATCGACATTTCTGTCTTGGCAGTACTTTCTGATCTTTAGACCTGATCAGAGTTTCAACATGTACTTGCAACATTTGCTTTATTTTTATGTCAACAATTTATATTCTTGATTTGTAAAATAAAACATTTTGTCATTTCCTTAAAATATTAAAGATATTCTTTTTCACTTTCATAATAAATATTTTTTTTGGTAATAAAGGTCAATGAATTTAATCCCCAAATTATTAAGATAAAAATATAAGCTACTCATAAAGAAAAACTGTGAAGAGATGAGAGCATATAATTTGATGTGTTTTTTTACATGTGGCAGAAGCCACTTATGTTTTACTATATGTTTCAACATACAAAATAAATGACTACACTGCAGCTATAGTGTTTAAAGATTTCTTATATAGTAATACCTTGGTCTGCGAGCATTAACAAACAAACTACTCGTGTTGCAGGACATCATTAGTTTACCACATTAAAATGTATTAGAAGTGTTTGCTTGTCTTGCGGAACACTCGCAAAACACGTAACTCACAATCCAAGGTTTTACTGTACTGGGAAATGGCTTAAACGTTGGGATTACCTAGTGAAATTTAACTACTTTGGGTTTCATTTGCTGCCCATTCCATTTGGTGAGATGGAAAGAGACAGAAGGGGGTAGTAAAGAGACAAGAATAGCATTTTCTAAGAACCAGAAATATATGTTTTTGCATGTAATTCACACAACATTGCCTTTAATTTTAAATATAACGAAAATGGGGTTCAGAGAAGGTAAGTTGTTCAAAGTCACACAATCAACAAATGGAGTTGGGATTTGACACCAAAACCCTTATTCCGCTAGTACGGCACCTTGCCTCCTGATAAACTATGCTTTACAAAAGAATCAAATAACACTCTTACGTGTGTGGATAACGCCCTGTCCCCTCTTTTTATAGTAATTCTCACTATCAAGTTTACAATCAATCAATCAAAGAAAAATGCACTGTAGAATATCTGTCTAGGCTTCAAGACCACCAATATACCAAGTAAACCCTCTTCTTAATGAAGGATAAGGAAGCAGAAAATAAAGTTTAATATAACAGTATTTTAGGAGCTGGAGATACTCAGTAACATTTGGAATGACGAATCAGTTTAAGAAACAACAACCAAAAAGTAATTCATCTCTTAAGCATTAGCTTCAAATGAAAAATTATTTTCTTGGAGGTAATAAAAAGAATATTACTGAAGTATAATTCAGTAATGATAGAAATATAACTTTCTAGATCTTTTTTTAACTGACCCCAAAGCTGAAATCTCTTGGAATTACTTTAAAAAGAATTGCTTAAACATTACTGGAACTAATTATATTCTATATTCTGATTACATCTTATCATCTAGTGTTTATTCTCCACTCACACATACATAGGAATAACAACACTAAGTAAACTGGTGGGCCATGGTGGCTTGTTTTTTATTAGCCCTTCATGAAATGGCCACGATACTGGCAAGAACATACAAAATTATCCTCTGATATGTAGGTTTTCAGAGATGACAGAGAGTTAACTGAATGATGTATTTACAGTAAAGATCATGCAGTGAAACTAAAACTCAAAGACTGACTAGTATACAAGTGAAGATTTCTTATTCCTTTAAGAGCATTTGATTAGACATTAATTATTATTAATCAATAAACAGAATAGGAGAAAACAATATATAAAGTATCTACAAGATTTTTATTTTTTGTTTCTAAACTATTCCTAGTCTAAGCATAATCTACTTTGCTTATGCATAGATCACGCGGGGAAGTGGCATTCCAGAATTCTGAAAAGATGGAAGCAAAGATGCTTTTCAGGGAGGCCTGGTACTAACTGAATTCCCTCCCTTGAAAAACGATGTTGCTTAACTGATAATGAATTAAATCAAGAAGCAGAGTGTCCCCGATATATGTAAAAGCTTCTTATCAAGAACATAAATTGTGTGACCAATTCCTGCTGCACACAGACATAAGCCCGGAATACAAACATAAGCCTGGAGTACAAAAATCTGTGGCATAGCAGAAAATTAAGCTTCTTAGATCTAGGAAGATACTGAAATGTATACAAAATAATATTCATAATAATATATAACGCTTATATAGTGCCTACTATGTGCCAGTCATTGTACTAAGCGTTTTACATATATTTACTTATTCAATCCTTTCAGGACACTATATAAAAACAACTAATTACCCCTAATTTATAGAGGAGGGAATTGAGGTACAAAAGTTACAGCTAAGAACTTAAAATACTAGGCAGGTAGCTACGTGTTTTAAAAGTTAAACTTCACAAAACCCACATGAAATAAGTATAACTAAAAACCCATTCTTACCAAGAAATAGTCTTCATCAACTCAAAATAGTCTTAAAAGCACTTTTATTAATAAAGAAAATATTACTAATATGTTTGAAAACAAAAAAAAACCTAAAAACCATTCTTATAGATGAAACAGCTGGGCCTCAGAAAGGTTTTCAGGTCACCGAGCATTTGTGAAGCCAAGATCGGAAAGTTTTCAACTGCCTGTATAAGACTATACTGATTTTCGAGGAACAAAGATTTGAACTAAAAATAAACTAGAAACATTTAATAAGAGGAACCTCCAAAGCTTAACTTTTGTTTTCACACACAAGACTCAATACCTGAACACTCTGAATGTATTTCCAAGACTTCAACAAATCAATAAATGAACCAATGGTATAGACGACTAAAATTTGAGATTAAAACATGTCACATTATGATCATTGAATATAAGTCAGAGTTGAAAATTTTAGATGCAGCGTTAACCTCCTGGCTTACTGAGTATGTTTCTCATTTCTGAACAATATACTATTTGGTACGATATAAAGCTAGTTTGAAAAGTTTAAATGGAAAATATACCTAATATTTTAAACAATTTTTTTAATGAACTATATTTTCCAGAGAAGTCTTTCACCATTCCTGTGTGTTGTATCCTTCTTCTAAGTCTTATTTTCCTAATTTTCTTGCCTTTCTTCTCTCTCTCTCTCTCTTCTTTTTTTTTTTTTTTGGCATGGTTATGTAAAGAAGGTAAGTGATGATATCAATAAAAATTCTTAAAGCTAAAAACTGCAGAGCCTCTGAAATTGCTAAACACATGCCAATAATCACCATTTGGAAATGGTTACACATATTGTAAGAGAACTAATCATTTAGAGATTATTTTAGGCTAACTCATATTAACAAAACACACAGGGAATAGGAGCTAGTTCAGAGATGAGTCTGTATAGATGTAAAAAGCTGTGACCACCTTCTTAGCATTTAAAACCTAAAACCGACAAAAAGCACTTCAAATTCCAGAGTCCCAGGCAGTCACAAGTCTAGAATAAGAACCAGAAAACTTCACTTTAATTGGGCTAGTCCTATGCATAGAATGCTCACTGTTTTGCTATCTGAAACGGCCAAAATAAAACCTAGCACTTATGTTCGATTAACTGAGTTTCTGAACTATAATAATTGTAATTACTGCCACTTATGGCACAAAGTGTAACTTTTCAAGTAGGGGTCAATTAATTTTACAAAGCTAATCAATAGAGGAAAGTGGTTTGGTGCTTCGATAGGAATGATCTTGGCAATAATGAAGGCAGAAACAGAAAAAGACCTGTTTTCAAATTTTTTTTTCCTGTTTTACTAGTATTTTCTACTTACTCATTAAATAACTTACTGAGCTCCCACTCTATACCAGGCAAAAGTCTTGATTTCATGATGCTTACATATTTATGTGGGCAGACAATAAAAATGTACAGTATATTAGATGGTAAGTGTTTTGGAGAAAAATAAAACAAAGATGACATTTGGAAGATCTCAGAAGGATCAAGCAATGGAGCTCTCTGGGGAAAGGGCCAGTGGCTCAACTGAAGTGACTGAGGACGAGTTGGAGTACTTGCAGTTAATGAGATAACGGGAGCCCTGTAAGAACTTGGACTTGGACTCTGAGTGAAATGGAAACCTTTTTTTAAACAGTTTTGAGCAGAATAATAATATAATCAGACCTATATCACTATGCCTACCATAACTGAAAATAGAAGGTAAGGGCAAAAGCAGGGAGATCAGTTAGAAGGCTTTCGCGATTATCTAGCTTAGGGATGTTGGCACCAGGACCAAAGTGGTGGTGGCTGAGATGATGACAATGACTCTAGGTATGTTCAGAAGGTACAGCCATTATGGTTTTCTGAAGGAGAACCTGCATGAGAAAATAAAAAGCAATTGGGAAAACGGAGTTCCAGTCAGATGAGATGGAAATTACTACGGAGAAAGGGAATTATAGGGAGAAGATTGGGATATGTATTCTTCCTTGGGACACATTAGGCAGCTAGATAAGTGACTAGATAAAATAGCCAAAAGAATCATGTGAGAAAAAAGGGTGTGTGTGTGTGGGAGGGGGGAGGGAGAGAGGGTGAGAGGGGAGAGAGAGAGAGAGAGAGAGAGAGAGAGAGAGAGAGAGAGAGAGACAGACAGACAGACAGACAGACAGACAGACAGACACAGACAGGGAGACAGACAGGCCAAGTGTGGAAAGAAAAAGAGAAGAGGTAAGGTCTGTGGCACTCCTTAACAGAGGTCAGGGAGGTGAGGACGAATCAGTAAAGGGGATGAGAAGGGAAGCAGTGAAGCAGGAGGACCACCAGGAAAGTGTGATGCCAGAAGTCAGGTTAATTAAGAAAGGAAATAGTCACGGAAGGGGAGTACAGCATAGGAAATGAAGTCATTGGAATTGTAACAGCTATAAACCATGTTAGATAGGTAGTCAATTGGGGAAGGGGGGTTATCACATTGTGAGGGGTGTAAATGTCTAATTATTACACTGTTTTGTACACCTGAAACTAATAATAATAATGATAACAAAAGGGAATGAATGAGAATTAGCAGTGGACATTTAGCTGGAGATATTTACAGAGTAATTAGTGATCTTGACCAGAGTAGTTCTGGTGGAATAGTAGAGAGAAAGCTGATATGAAATGGCTTTCAGAGAGAATTAAATATAGATAAGTTGTTTGTTTTTTAAAGAATAAATGGATCCAAAAGTGCACACATGCTTTGGGATTAAATCATTAACTTATATTTATTAATAAGACTCAATATCAATTGAAATAAGCATTGTCTTGGAAGTTAATGCAAGTCTGAATGCAAATTCACATTTACTTTTAGACCAAAATCAGTTCATTCTCCAAAAAACGGCTGTCGTTGCCTTTGTCTCCTAGCTATAATATTATTTTCAAATTATTTTTGCTTGGTGCTTTAGGGACCAGTTACCACATTTAAATACTAAAATTTATAGCTTCACACATTTAGGATTAAAAAAAGTATTGGGTGGGGACGGTTTTTAGCTATGTTATAAAAATATTATTTGGCACCTTCTAAACTCTGTGGAAGTTTTCGGTTCTGTAGTTGGAGAAAAAAATTGAGTACAAAGCCTTCCAAGGCCAAATAGCAATTCAAAGGTTTGAGCCCCAATTCCAATTTCTATACCACACTTAATATATATATCATGAAATGTAAATCTCTAGACACTGAGCACATCAAGTAAACATCAAAATGGACCAGCATATACCTTAAGCTCTAAAATGTAAAACAGATGCTGAAAAATAAAGCACTGATAAATCATGGCTCTCTTTAGAAAAAGAAACAAAAGCAAAAACAATAAGACTGATGGTGTGTTGTGTAGTATTAACTGTTATTTCCTTTCAGATTAACTGCTACAGAAGCAGTAACTGATGTGGAAGCATAAGCAAGATGAGTATTAACAGACCTTATATCCCAAAATTTATCAATTATTCAATGCTGTTCAGCTTGGTTAAGCCTATTATAAGTGACAAGAAAATAATTCAAGAAACCTCATGGGCCATTTTAAAGTTAGAATTTCCCTTACTTTCACTTTACACGTATTTTTGGTACCTTCTCTGCATATTCATGTGGTAAGTCACAAGGGAAAACTATAAATTTGGAAGAAATGTCAGACTTTGGAACAATGTAAATATAAGCACACCAAAAGCCGAACTAAGAGACTGAAGAATATAATAAAGGCAAGAAATCAGTATGGGGCTATTACTGTCTCTAGTGCTAAGTCACTGACTATCTATAGAAAAACTTTCTTTCAATTTACTTAACAGAAACATCCAGATAATAACAATGACTCAACTGCTGAAATAGTTACGTGTTAATTCTATAAGGTTAAGGAAATGAAAGCTATCATAGAAATAACTATATGCCTTCATTAATGAAAGAGTCCATATTAATTCACAGTAAGCAAAAATCAACAAACAAAAATGCTATAGTACAGAGATTCAGGCACATCTACTGTTTGTCCTGCTACTCACTCTAGATAACCTAAGCAAGTTGCTAAATTGTGTCAGGCCTCAGTTTCCAAATTTGTAAAATAGTGGGTTAAAGTAGACTTATTCCATTTCTAAACATGTGACACTAAAATTTATATCAAAAAATTAAACTTCAAAAACTGTACTAAATCTTAAGTATTTGAATAAAAAGGAAGGCAAATGTTAATCTGGAAACATAAATCAAGATTTTTTTTCCCCAATATATACTGAATCTTAAAGAAAAAGTTCCCTTTTATTGTTGCTCTATTCCAACTTAGTGAATGGGACTTCTAAATAGAATTTCACGTTTGTCAGGTATACATATGATCACTTACTCCAAAATGTGACTTCTGGGGAACTGTTTTGATATTGTGGCAGAAGAGTGATAATCATGCGTTCTTAGAAACTAAAACCATCATACTGCTTTGAGAAATTATTCAGACTGGGATTTTCCCAAAACCTAATTTACTACAAAAAGCAAAGACCATTATGGTTTTGAATCTACCAAGGTTCAACATACACATGCATTCAAAGTCAGAGATACTTGTTAAACAATCCCTGTGTATTCTAGATTAGTCTACTTTTGATCAGGAGGGGGGTGCAGAGTTTCAAGGACATTAACCTATGTTTTCATCCACATTTTCTATCTTATTACAATGTTAAAATTCTTCATATATTAATATTTCATAAAACACAATTAATATAGGATTAAAAAAGCATGCCTAATAATCACATCAGTCTTGCTGTTACATTAAAACTCAGCTGTTTCTACAAACATGTCTCCAAATCAATTTTGACTTTTAAACCTAATTCTACTTGTTACCCTAACTTATTCCTGCTTTTCCCATTATTCTAGTCAAATGGATATCCCTTAAATAAATGCAGTCTTTTAATTTCTAACTGTTTTTCCTCTTATGAGGTCCTTCCTCTTTATAAAAGAAATGTATTCTACATCTGCCAAGCATCCTTTCTCTTTTGCTTCAAAGACCCATTTGAAGAAACTTTCTCATGCATTATGAAGCTTCATCTGTCTCAGGAGCATTTTACTGGAGAAAACAAGCAATATAAAATGAAACTTCCTTTTAGATTATTAGAATAAATATGTTTTAACTTAGAGAGATTTTCTTTGTATCCTAAAGTCAAGTAAAAGCATATGCCAGTATATTATTAGATCGACTTGGAGAATTATATGTTTCCCCTCCCCACTTTTCATCTCTTAATATTTCTGTGTTGCATTCTGAGATAATCTACAGTTTAAATGATTTTACAGCAAATTAATTTGTTCTCTACCCATATTACTTTTGTGCTACGTAGGGGTTATATTTAGTATTTTACCTAAGGCAAAACTGTCTCTGGTGTTTTATTTAAGTTGTACATTCTTGAGGAGGGGAACGGTTAGATGATTATGTTTAATACGCCACCTTGAGCCAATTGCAACAATCTCAATAATAATGATCATTTAATGTAAAGCCTAGTGAGTCATACTCAGGATTGATTTTAAACTTAAACATTATAAGCACCATTTTGAGGATAATAATTCCCAAACTATTTTAAATAATGACTACTAAATACTTACCAGGAAAAGCATCAAAAGTAATTCTGTCTCCAGGAACAGACCCATTAGGAGGTGCCAAGATTTCAACTTTCTCTGGTGAACTAGCACACATCACCATTGCTTGTGATAGTACTCCCCTCATCTTTGCAGGTTTTAGGTTACAAAGTAAAATCACCATCCGATTTTGCATCTGTGTGAAGAACAAATAGGTGATTAAGATGTATAGAATTTGGAATGATCATACTTAGAATATATCAAGGTACACCTAATATACTAAATACAGCATGTTCTATTTTTGAGGATGAATCTTTGTTTCTGTGTGTCTAAACCTTTGATTGTTGTTATAAAGCCTTATACAAACATGAAAAAAAATTCTACAACATGACAGTGCATTACAGTTGAAGGAACACAGGCAAAGCTTTTCAGATATTTAAACAAGTGAGTAAAAAACAAAAAAAAGTTAAAAATATGAGGGCAGTTTAAGGGACCTGGGGGACAAGATCAAACACGCTAACATTGTCATTACAGGGATCCCAGAAAGAGAAGAGAGAGAAAAAAGGGCAGAAAGCTTACTTGAAGAAATAGTGACTAAAAACTTTCCTGACCTGAGGAATGAAACAAGACATCCAGGTCCAGGAAGCAGACAGAGTTCCAAACAAGATGAACCCAAAGAGACCCAAACCAAAATACATTGTAATTAAGATGGCAAAAGTTAAAAATAAAGAGAGAAGCTTGAAGGCACCAACAGGAAAATAACTAGTCACATACTAGGAAAAAACCATAAGGCTACAGCTGATTTCTAGGTAGAAACTTCATAAGCCAGAAGGGAGTGGCAGGATATATTTAAAGTGCTGAAGAAAACAAAACTACAACCCAGAATATTCTACCCAAAAGGTTATAATTCAGAATTGAGAGATAAAATGTTTCCCAGACAAGCAAAAAATTAAAAAGTATTTCATCATGACTAACTCAGCTTCACAAGAAAAGTTAAAGGGTCATCTTTAAGTGGGAAAAAAAGATCATACCAAGAAAAAAATATATGAAAGAAAAGGTCTCACGGGTAAAGCATATATATATATATATATATATATATGTATATATATATATATATATATATTTGCTTGATAAAGACAGATCAGCCACTTAAAAAGCCAATAAAAAGGTTAAAACGACAAAAGTAGCAAAATCAAATATAAATAAATAGCAAGGGGATACACAAAACAAAAAAATCTAAAATATGAATTCAAAAATAAGGTGTGGAAGGAGTTGTAAAAACAAAACATTTTTAAAATACTTGGAGCTTAAATGTCTATCAGCTTATAATAGACTACTATAAATACAGGTCAATATCTATGAACCTCATGGTAATCACAAACCAAAGACCTCTAATACATACACAAAAAATAAAGAGAAAGAAACTCAAACATAACACTAGATAAAACTAGTTAACCACAAAGGAAGAAACCAACAGAAGAAGGAACAGAGAACTACAAAAACAACCAAGAAACAATTAACAAAATGGAAATAAGTACATACCTATGAAAAATTACTTTAAATGTAAATGAATTAAAAGCTCCAATTAAAAGACGTGAGGTGGCTGAATGGATAAAAAAAACAAGACCCATCACTATGCTGCCTGTAAGAGAGTCACCTCAGATTGAAAGACTCATGGAGACTTAAAAGTGAGGGGATGGAAAAAAGTATTCCACTCAAATAGAAACAAAAAGGAAGCTGAATTAGCAATATTCATATTACACTAAACAGACTTTAAAACAAATACTGTAAAAAGAGACAAAGAAGGACAAAACATAATGATAAAGGGTCAATACAGGAAGAGGATATTCGGAAATATTTACACACCCAACATAGGAGGACCTAAATATATTAAGCAAATATTAACAGACATGAAGGGAAAAACTGACAGTATTACAATAATAATACATCAATGCCTCACTTACATTAGTAGTTAGGATATCTGAACAGAAAAATCAATTGAGAGAACACTGGTCTTAAAGGACATATTAGATCAGATGTACTTAATTTATCCCAAAACTGCAGAAGACACATTCTTTTCAATGTGGAGCATTCTCCAGAATAGATCACGTTAGGCCACAAACAAGTCTCAATAAATTCAAGAAGACTGACATCATAACAAGCATTTTTTCTAACCACAATGATATGAAACTAGAAATCAATTACAAGAAAAAAACTGGAAAAAAACACAAACGTGGAGACAAAACAACATGCTATCAATGAGTCAAAGAAGAAATTAAGAGGAAATAAAAAAATATCTTGAGACATGAAAATGAAAATGAAACTCTCCAAAATCTATTGGATTGTTGGAAAAGTCATGATGCATTTTTGCAACAAAAAACATACAAAAATACGTCATGACTTTTCTGACAACCCAATATAAAATGCAGGAAAATCAGTTCTAAGAGGAAAGATCACAGCAATTCAGGCATGCCTCAAGAAACAAGAAAAATCACAATAAACAATCTAACTTTACACCTGAGGAACCAGGAAAAGAACAAACAAAACCCAAAAATATTAGAAGGAAGGAAATAATAAAGATCAGAGTAACAAATGAACAAAATAGGGATTAAAAATTATATATAGAAAAGATCAATGAAATTAAGGCTGGTCCTTTGAAAAGATAAACAAAAAATGATATACCTGTAACCAAACTCATCAAGAAAGAGAGGGTCCAAATAAATAAAATCAGAAATAAAAGTGAAGTTACAACTGACAGCACAGAAATATAAAGTATCATGAAAGAATACTCTGAACAATTCTACATCAACAAATTGGGCAAGCTACGAAATTGGGTCAATTTCTAGAAATGTATAAACTTCCAAGAACCAAAGAAAGAAAAAAATCTGAATAGACTGATTACTAGTAACAAAATGGAATCAGTAATTAAAAAAATTCCCAACAAACATCCAGGATGGCTTCCCAGTTGAATTCTACCAAACTTTTTCAAAAGCGAACTAATAGGTATCCTTATCAAACTGTTGTAAAAAATTCAAGAGGAAGGAATGCTTCCAAGCATATACTAGTCCAGCAGCATCCTGAAAACAAAACCACCAAAAAAAAAAAAAAAATTACAGGCCAATATCCCTCATAAACACAGATGTAAAAATTCTCAACAAAATATTAGAAAACCAAATTCAACCATAGATTAAAAGAATTATACACCATGATAAGTGGGATTTATTCTGAGTATGCAAAAATGGTGCAATATCCACAAATCAATCAATGTGATACACCCCATTAACAAAACCAAGGATAAAACATGATCATCTCAATATATGTTGAAAAAGCATTTGACAAAAAGCCAACATCCATTTATGATCAAAACTGACCAAAGTGGATATAGAGGAAACATACTTTAACATAATAAGGACTGTATGACAAATCCATAGCTAATATTTTATTCAACATTAAAAAGCTGAAAGATTTTCCTCTAAGATCATGAACAGGACAAGATGCCCACTCTCAGTACTTTTATTCAACATAGTATTGGAAGTCCTAGCCAGAGCAATCAGACAAGAAAAATATATAAAAGGCATCCCAATAGGAAAAAAAGTAATAAAACTGTCACCAACTGCAGATGACATGATACTATTTGTAGAAAACCTTAAGAACTCCACAGAAAACTTTTAAAAAAATTGATTCAAGTTGAAGGATACAAAATTAATATACAGAAATATGTAGCACTTCTATGTATTAAAAGTAAGCTATAGGAAAAAGAAATCAAGAAAACAATCCCATCTACTACTGCATCAAAAAGAATAAAATATCTAGCAGTAAAAATAACTAAGGAGGCGAAACACCTGTACTCTGAAAACTTTAAGGCATGGATAAAAGAAACTGAAGACAACATTAAAAAATGGAATGATATACTGTGCTCATGTATTGGAAGGATTAATATTGTTATAATAGCCTTAATACCCAAAGCAATCTGCAGATTTAATGCCATCCCTATCAAAACGCCAATGCCATTTTCCTCAGAACTAGAAAAATAATCCTAAAATTTAGGTTGAACCACAGAATACCCTGAATTGCCAAGTAATCTTGAGAAAGAACAAAGTTGGAGGTTATCACCCTCCATGATAGCAAAGTACAATACAAACCTATAGTAAACAAAACAGTATGGTACTGGTACAGAAACAGACACAAAGATCAATATACCAGTATAGACAATCCAGAAATAAACTCACAATATCTGGTCAATTCATCTAGGACAAGGGAGACAAGAATATACAATGGGGAAATGCATCTATTCAATTAATAGTGTTGGAAAAACTGGATAGACATATAAAAAAAATGAATCTGGGCCACTTTGTTATATCAATACAAAAATAAACTCAAAATGGATTAAAGACTTAAATGTAAGCCCTGAAACCACAAAACTCCCAGAAAAAAATATAGACAAGTAAGCATTTTCACACTGGTATTAGCAATATTTTATTGGGCAAGGGCAATAAAAGGAAAAATAAACAAATGGGACATCAAACTAAAAAGCTTTTGCACTGTTCAGGAAACCATCAACAAAATGAAAACAACCTACTCAACGGGAAAAGATATTTGCAATGATAAGGGGGTTAATATCCAAAATATATAAAGAACTCATACAACTCAACATCAAAAAAACAAACAATTCAATTAAAAAATGGGCAGATGACCTGAATAGACATTTGTCCCAAGAGGACACACAGATGGCCAACAGACTATGAAAAGATGCTCAATATCACCAATCATCAGGAAAATACCAATCAAAACCACATGGGCTATCACCTCATACCTGTCAGAATAGCTATTATCAAAAAGTCAACTAATAACAAGTGCTGGCAAGAACGTGGAGAAATGGAAACCCTCCTGTACTGTTGGTGGGAGTGTAAAGTGGTGCAGCCATTATGGAAAATAGTATGGAAGTTCCTGAAAAAATTAAAAATAGAACTACCATATGATCCAGAAATACCACTTCTAGGTATTTATCTGAAGAAAAAAAACATTAATTCAAAAAGATATATGCACCCCCATGTTCATAGTTGTATTATTTACAATAGTCAAGATATGGAAACAACCTAAGAGTCCATCAATAGATAAATGGGTAAAGAAGATGTGGTATTCATACACAATGGAACATTATTCAACAATAAAAGAAAAAAAAAGAAACATTGCCATTTGTGACAATATGGATGAGCCTGGAGGATATTATGATAAGTGAAATAAGTCAGGCAAATAAAAATACCATATGATTTCACTTATATGTGGAATCTAAAAAACCAAAACAAATCAACAAACAAAACCGAACAGACTCATAGAAACAAAAAACAAACGGATGGTTGCTAGAGGAGGGTGGGTGGAGGGATGGGTGAATAAGGTGAAGGGGAATAAGAGGTACAAAATTCTAGTTATAAATTAGTAAGTCATGGGGACGTAACATACGGCACAGGGAATACAGTCAATAGTATCGTAGTAACTTTGTACAATGACAGATGGTTACTAGACTTATTTGTGTTGATCACATGGTAAGGTACTGGTTTGTCAGAAAAGTCATGACTCAATTTTGCAACAAAAAACAGAAAAAATACGTCATGACTTTTCCGACAACCCGATATATAAATGGCTGTACACCTGAAACTAATATAATATTGTATGTCAACTATACTTAAAAAAAAAAAATTGGCCTGAGTTTCAAATTCAAATGGCCCCCTTTTTTTGGAGGTCTTTCATGATTCATTCTTCTTCAACAAATAACTTGAAAATCCCACATATATGAGAACTTAAAAAAAAGTTATAGCAATTATGTCTAAGAAAAACAACAGGGTTAGCTAGATGCAATCTTTTAAGGATCAGATGGTGCCTGTGGACCTTTACCTTAGAATACACAAATCTACAAATATTTGTATGCAGTTTTGGGGGCTAAATGTCCCTGCTTTAGAGAATGCTTACTAGTGCTGTCTTGATGGGTTAGATATAGATGCGTATATAAACAGCTTTGCTTATGGCTGTGAATGAAAATTTTTGGAAGAGTCTGCAACTTGTGAGAACAAAGAAGATGAAGTCCCGAAGAGGAGGATTTTTTTCCAGTTTAACTGACTTAAGATCAGCTGGTTCTTTTCTCCAAGACTGCTTAAGAACCAACCTTCATAAGTAGTTATGAAGAAGTCCTGGTCCTATACAAGATGAATGTTAAAAAAAAAATGCACATATACGTGCCAAATCTATATATACTTTTTCATAGATAAGTGAAACTTCTTCACTGACCCCCTTAATTCCATCTTTCTCCCTCAACAGGGCAACCAGATGACCTAAAAAATATGAGGCCGATTATGTTACTCCTTAGCTTAAAAACCTCCTGTGGCTTTCATTTCACTCAGAATAAAAGCCAAAGTCTTTACAGTGATCTGTTACACTCTTTTGGCAAACTTATGTCTGATTTCATCTCACATGACATTCCCCATTGTTTACTCTGCCAAAGTGACACCAACTCCTGATATTGTGACAATCTCAGGTATACATGGTTCAGCTGCCTGAAGTGCTTTCACCAGATAAACACATGACTTGTTTTCTTAAGGCCTTACTTAAATGTCACTTTCTTTATGAGGACTTCCCGAGCTACTTCATATAAAATGACACCATCATCCTAACCTCAGTACTTCCTACATTGTTCACTGTATTTTTTTCTTGATATTGCTATTTAACATACTATACTATTATGATTTTCTGACTACCCTATAGAAATGTGATTCACAAAGGCAGGACTTCTTTTTTTTTTTTTTACACAAATCTATCATTTAATTTAACTGCTATGCCCTTTGTCTAGTACAGTTTCTGGTATACTACAGGTGTATACCACAGGTGTATGCTCAATAAATATTTGCATCTAGAAATATGAATGAATAAAGGTAGAGATTTGTCCAAGTTCACAAAGCCAACGAGCAACAGAGCTGGCAATGAACAGGGAGGCAGAACAATCTTAATGCTGAAGTCTACAGTCTCTGCAAAATCTCTGAAGCTTCTTGGGGCAGAGGAAATAGGTGCATGACTCAAATTACTATAGAAGACATCTTGAAAGAGCAAATTAAAAACTGTGACTCTCTTTAATCCTTTCCATTGTCACTGGAAATACATATAGGTAGATGTATCTATCTATCTATTTTATATATATAATATTTTTAAATACACAAGTAATAATAAAATACAAAACACCCAATTTTTAATACTAAAGGAATGCCATTAAAAACTGCAGTTTTGATAGTTTTATGTGCTTTTTTGGTGGAATTCATCATATTCATATTAATCAATTGAACTAATCAATACTGGCTCCTGTTTGGTCATCGGATACAAAATTGTGTGGAAAACATCAACGAAAGGGGAAATGAAAGTGACACGTATTTACAGAAGTAATTTGAGTTGTACAAATTACCTGTTCGAGAGGAACATGGTTCACCAGGCCACTGACAACTGTTCTTGGGGCTGCTTCTCCAACATCTATTTCTTCTACATACAAAGAATCTGCATCAGGATGTTTTTTGGCAGTGATGATATGACCAATTCGAAGATCCAGACGGGAAACATCTATTGGCTTAGAGTCAGCACTTCCTGGGAGAGACTGCTGCTTCTTCTCCTTTTTCTCTCCTAAAAAATATTTATGAATGAGTAAATATCAGAAGGTAAACAAAACCACACTATGAAAAACTCCGCAGCATGGATACCGATGAGCTTAAAAGTGTTTCTCTCCTACCTTCATTTAAAGAACAGAGGAAAGAATTGTGCAAGGCATAGCATCTCGAACCGTTTTAGCTACTTCTGTTAAATAACTGCCTTTAAGTATCTCTACTTAAAGACATAGAGCAGAGGGTGGTAAACTATGGTTTGTGGGCCAAATCCAGCACGCTGTTTCTAGAACACAACCATGTTTGTTCATTTACATATTGCCTATGGATACTTTTGCACTACAGCAGAGCTGAATAGCTGTGACAAAGCCTTTATGGCCTGTAAAGCTTAACATATTTACTAAATGCCCCTTTACAGAGAAAGCTTGCTTTTCCCCGAAACAGAGCTGTAGAAAATCCTTTAAAAAATTTTTTTTTTTTTTTTTTTTTTGTAGCTGAGCCATCCTGCTACCTGTTGGCAGCTCAGCGGCTGCTCAGCTCGGGCTGGACTCGAACCGCTGTTGCTCAGAGCTCAAACTCTTGAGCGAGCTCTTAACCAACTGAGCCACTCGGCCGGCCCTAATCCTTTAAAATTTTTACTGTGACTCTTTAGAAAGTGAAAAAACCTATATTTAGGAAGAACACAATCCACAGCCAACTGGATAAACTACAATCAAAATATAATTTCATTGATAAAATGTTTCTCCCATCAAACACACCAGTAAGTATATCATACATTTCTCCATTTCTTATTATTTACCTAAAGACTTACTAGAGCTTTAGGTTTATCCACAGCAACTATTTGAGCAGAAGATAATATTTTATTCTGATTATATTTTCAAAATTCTGCTTTTATTTATATGATGATAATCTAACTCTTATTAGCATATGATTACTTGAGCTACTGTGTCAAAATGCAACCTCTAAAGAGTTCGAGTTAGCTACTCTAGAAGAAAGAAATGTAAACAAAAAACTTATTTACCTTCGAATCTGCAGGGTAGAGATAAGGAATGTGGCTTGGAAGCATTCCTTCTCAACTATACCTTTGTTTAATCTTTGAACAAATATTTACTGAGATCTAAGGCACTAGAAATATTAAGGTGAGTAGTAGCCTATGCTATCAAGGCACTGCATATCTCTTATAAGGAAGATAGATATATTAGTGACTATGTGATGAACATTACACAATGAAATATAGAAGCAGAGAAGAATAATTCTGCCTGAAAAGACAATTCATGATTTATAAATCGTGTAAATGACATTCAAAATTTATACAATAGTTTATAAAATAGATAAACTATCTCAGTGATAAACTATATGTTTACTTTGAAAAACTGCAGGAGAACAATGTATCTATATCCACATATATTTTTTAAATTCAATCCATTTCCTAGGCATGTGAAATACCTTTATGAGGAATCCACATTCCAGAGGTGATCAAAAATATTAAAATCTATACCAAGAACTCTGTTAGTCATCATAAGGGTTTTAGAAACATCTCATTCACAAATGAGTTATGCTTATATGTGGCAGTCTCGAAAGACTGTATGGACACATCCTTGCATGAGCAAAATTTTGCAATCTAGCAATCCTAGCAGCCAAATCCTATGCTCTCTGTTCCAGCAGTGTTCAATATGGTAGCTGACAACCACCATGTAGCTGTTTACATTTAAATTTAAAGTAATTAAAAATTCAGTCCAAATGTTCAATAGCTAGGTGTGGCTATTGGCTGCTGTGCTGGGTAATGCAGCTGCACAGGATTTCCATCATCACAGAAACATCCCTTGGACAGAAGTGTTCTAGACCCAGAGCTCCACTTGGTCTGCATGCTCCTTCCACCCACAAAGGAGGACTCTGGGGTCTCATTTGAGTAGGAGGTTGACTGATTCTGTAGTCAAAATAACAATGCAACTTAAATTTGAGTATGGACTGTACCAAACTTAGAAAATGCTATATAATTGTTTTGTGCTTACTTGTTAATAAATTTTACAAAGTGGAAAAATTAGTCTGACTCGCTTTCATTGTAACTATACAACCTAGTGATGAAGTTACATCGGAGATGCATGGCCCCTATCATTGGGTTGTCAGAATAAGTCATGATGCATTTTTACAACGAAAAGCATAGAAAAATACATCATGGCATTTCTGACAACCCAATACTTCTAATAGAGGCTACAGATGTTTATCAAAAAGAGCTAACAAGTATTAGATGCTAAATTAGTTTAGGTTAGTTCACAAATCCCTCAACCATTTTATATTTTGCAAACATTTTTAAATGAGTGTAAGTATTATGAGAGGTATGTATAATGAATTATAAAAGCATTTTTAGTTATGCCTGGGAAAAAGAAGTCTAGTAGGTAGAACAGATAAAGAAAGGAATCATATTTAGGATTAGAACTATAGCTTTAGCAGCAAGGTAAAGATAAACTAGAAAAAGATGAGGTTTTAATTCAGGTGAGAGATGGAGAACCTGAACTAAGGTAACACCTAGCAAAAAGGAAGAACAGAGCTGGGTTCTAGGTATGTTTTGGTGATAGGAATTATAGCCTTTGGTGGCCAATTAGATATGAAAATTGATGAAGCAGGGCAGATAAAGGTTGATGTAAAGATTTCTAGTCTGGTTGCCTAAGTGGATGGTGGTATACTTTCTACCTCAGTTCGCGTGGGTTCCTAAAATTTCAACACCCCATGCCTTAGTTTAGACATTCTGGTTTGACTGGAATATCCTTCTCCTATCTTCATAACTGGTCCTAAGCTAACTTTCTACCTGTGACTTCTCTGAAACTATCTCTGAAACAGACATCAAAATTCTGTCATATCAAACCACACAGGGGCATCTACACTTAATCTATACTTGCGACGTTTTTAGTTATGCTGGTCCTTCTACCTCAAATGCCACATACCTGTCGACCTGGTCAACCTTCACACATCCTTTGGGGCCCAGCTTCTATGTTCCAATAACATATTGCTCCTAACTTTATTCTACAATAATTCATAGAAGTTTGAACTCTTTTTGACATTATTATTAACATTCAAAATGCTGAGATCCGATAAGCCAGTCAAGAGCCAAGTAACATTAAAGTTAAATACCTTTCTTTTCAATTTTCTCTTTCACCTTCTTTTCTTCTTCTCCTCCTCCTTTTATCTGTTCTTTGGCACCAAACGATATGGCTGTTAATGGTACAGACTGCATCACATTTTTGGAAACCATGGAATCACCTTGCAGTAGAGGGCCAGATGGAAACGGTATTTGTTTCACTGATACAGAAAATAAAATAAACGTCATTTATATTTAACCAACAAACAAGATGAAAACCATGAAAATGTGAATCACAAATACGAACTCTTTTTAAAAGACAAAGTCACTGCATATGAGCATTATCAAGTCTCTATTATCTGAAATCGTAAAAAGGCTGCCAAGAAATTAAGTGTATTTTAACCATGATAAAAGAATAAATGCACAATTCTCATTTAATTACTAATGACTAAACAAAGAAAATTACAGACAGCAACAGTAGTAGCTAATATTTATTATGGACTTACTATATCCCAGACACTTTTCAAAATGTTTTATATTTATTAACTCATGTAATGCTTATAAATACCCTAAACAGTAAGTTCTATTCAAATTCCCATTATGGATATCAACCTGAGCCATACAGAAGTCAAGAAATTGGCCCCCCCTATACACAGTGAGTAGGAGTAAGAATTTATATTCAGCAGTCTGTCTCTAGAGACTATACTCACATGGTTTGGCAAGGTGGCATGTTTTTAACGCAGGTTTTCTTTTATATTAAACAATCAACTGGCAAGGAGTCTTAATAATAGTCATTTCTATATCAGAATTAATGGAGTGATAGCATTACTTGTCCGTGATTCTATTTCAAAAATCAACTTTTTAAAGAAACAAAGAAAATCCTTCAGTGATATTAAAAACATTCTCACTGCCTATTAAATATGGGAAAAAGTAATCTTGTGAGGGATTTTGACGTGTCTTACATTCTGGCTAATATTCCGACCACTTTTCCGAGGTATTTTTTTTAATAGCCGTGGAGACTAGTTGCTTTTTTTAGTAATGTGAAGCTCTATTTATCCCTATTTTATGTTTTACCATTAGACAGAATACTTTAATTCACACTTGACTTGTTTTAGCATTTCAGTAAGATCAGTTGTACAGTCTAATGCTTCAGGGCAATCTTCTAAAACTGGGAGAAATAAAAAGCTGTTTTTTATTGCTAATATTTTAACTGTTTATCTAATTCTGTACTTGTATTCCAAATCCCCTAGTCTTGGACAACAACTAGCCTCAAATTTTCCATTGATATTCCCTCTAGTTTACAGTTTCAAGAATACATATTTTGTCTTATTTTTATTTAGCTCACTAGAGTTACATTCACACTACAGCATTCAAAATAATTCGCTGATAGAATAATGGTCAAAAGGAAGTACTTGGGCTTCCTTAACTCACCTAGGAAGGATTTTCTCCAATACAATCAAATGTTTTTCTGCATGATTCTTTGACGTTGTAATAGAACTATTACTATATTGTTTTATTATAATGTAAAATTATTTAGATGCCTTTAAAACAAGTTTTAAAATTTTTAATTTTATTTACAACACAATAGTTGAAATGATAATTATCTTCCCACTTGGATAATTTAAAAATTGTACAATTTCATACTTTTAATTTCTAAGCTTCAATTTCCTCATGTACAAAACATGGGCATTTGTGTATACACAGTATAAGAATAACATATACAATGTATGTAAAGCACTTGGCACACAGTGCCTGTCATATAGTAAAACTTATTAAGTGTTAACTAAATATTATTATGGCTTCTTTTCAATAACTATTCAATAGGGAACAGTGATGATCAAGTTGTAGTACAGAAATTAAAAGCATAGATTTTTGCACCATAGCTTTGCCAGTTTTTGCATAATTTTGGGCAAGATCACTTGCCTTTTCTATGTCTCCATTTTCTCTTCTGTAAGGGGGAGGAGTGCACAAAAAGGGCTGCTGTGAGGCTAAGATGAGAAACCAAGCGTAATACCTAATAAGTATTATTTTAAATGAAAACAACCTATCATTTGTACATTTAATCACCTCCATTTTTAATTTCTGCCTGAATTAGCTCTTGCTTCAATTCTTCAATTTCTTTCTTCAGTTTAGCATTTTCAACTCGAAGTTTCTTCTCTTCTCTCAAAGTTGCCTGCAAAACTAGAATCAAGAAAATCCAGTTAAGTATAGCGGTGTTTTCTAAAAGGTTTCTAATGAATGCTACTTGAAAAGAGAGCACAACCAGTATAAACATAACTAGGATAATACAAATAACCAAATATTTAGGCAGTTCCTTTTTAACAGAGTTTAGTATTTACTAATCTAATATGATATTTAAAAGAGGGAGAGAGAGAGAAAGGGAGAAAGTCTGTGAAATAATAGTGGAACATAAAATGTTTTATTTATGAATCATTTTCCTAGCTTTGATAAAGATAATTATGACAACATAAGAACCTGGCTCAAAGTGTCAATGACAGATAAAAACTGTGAGAGAGACAAGTATTAGATATATTAAATTACTTTTTTTGGAAATATGAGACCTAATAATGACATCAAACAATAAATACCTAGTCTCTCTTTTCTGTCATTACCTTGCAAAATTAGCTGAATAATCTTTATTCCTAATGTCTCAGAAGTTAAGCTGGTCAAACATTCAATGAGTGAAATAACTTCATGGATTTACTCAAAATATAATATATGTGTTAAAGGTGAGCAATAGGGTATACAAAAAAATAAAAGAAAAACAATGATTCTCAGTGGGCTTGGAATTTTCCCTAGGTCAGATTTTGAAAATCTGAGGGAGAGTTTTTGGTTGTCACAAAGAATAGGAATCATTATTGGCATTAACTGGGCAGAGGCAGGGATGCCAAACGTTCTCCAATATCCTAGATATTCCTGCAAAATGAAGGACTGTCTAATATCCCATAGTATTTTCCATTGGCCTACTGTATATTTAAATAGCTTAAAATACTGTTAATTATTTGAGCTTAGATCCCATTTTTTGTATATAAACATGAAGTAATCCTAAACATACAGCCCTGCCTAAGAATTTACTTACTGAAATACACATTTTTATTATTACTACTACTTATAAGTTACTCTTTTTAATTCTCCTCTATATTATATACAGGGTTAAAATATGTTTTGAAATTATGAGTATATGTGGGTTATTTTATCTAAGAAATATTTTATTTACTAGATATTAAAAGAGATTTAAAAAAATATTTGTTTTAAAATTGGAGCAATAGGACAGAGAACCACCAACATAGGCTGACAAAAAAAATGAAAAAAGTGAACAATAAACATACAACAAATGCAGAAAGGCTCTTTTTCTTTTATATGAAACATTGAAATGCAAGCCAAGATACTAAGTGGCCACCCATATGAGAAAAAAATTCAGTTTATAACATACATTATTATCACACAGAAGCACTTATCTCTAATTTCTTCATCTTACTAATGGGAAGAAATACTAAGAATTAAAAAAAAAAATTAAATGCTTTAAAGTTTTTAGGAAACATAATAAGAAAAAATGTTATAAAACATTATAAATGATTAAAATAGTATTATAAAATTAAGAAGAAAAATTAATTGATAAAAGGAAAAATTTTGGATAGTAAAAATGTAGGATTCTGCAAGCCATTCACAGTTCTATATGGCAGAAAAAAACATTGATTTTTATTAGTGATGGTAAAAGATTTTGGAATTTTCATTATGATATTAACATCAGCTACTGAAAAATAAAGTTCAACAAAACAAACATCAACCTAAATCCTAAAAGCAGAAATTCAGATTTGATATTTTAACACATATAATCAGCAATTTCTAGGTAAAACTTATAGCATTGGGAAAATCTTAAAAATCATTTCAGAAAATACCTTATTAGAGAGTAATATGAAGGTATACATTCTCTTCTATACCAAGTTAGAAGCAATATTTCAGTTCATATTTGATTTCACCCAATTTTCTTGATTTTTAATGTTTAATTCTATGCCAATTTATTTTAAACATTAATTTTCCTTCAGTGTCTCGAAATACATTGTTTTTTCTATGTATCACCTCATATCATACATTTACCACATAACAATTCTAATTTATCTTAATCATAGACAATCATTTCACTCAAAATTAAAATACTAAAGGAATCTAAGTTATCAAGATGAAGTAATAATTTGTGGTAAACACATTTATTTTTTGGTCTGTTAATACATTAATTCATTTTAAGTATCTCCTTAGGAAATTTTAAATTTTCTTACTTGCTTTTTCTTTAAGAAGAGCAACTTGCTGCTTAAGATACTCAATAATTTGATCTGCCTCTGCTCCCTTCTGTTCCAGTCTCTTCAGAACAGCATCATTGTTTGCCATTTTTGCCAAGAAACGGCAGAAAAACCTAAGAAAAAGTAAAAGTGATAAATTATACTGTGAAAGGAATAAAATTATTGTATACGACATTGTGAACAAGCAGTCTGAAAAGAAAAACATTTTCTATTATAACAGATCAATGTTTTTAGAAAAACACTTTTCCTACAAACAACCAAAGGCATGTTAAATAAACTAATTCCTGAATCTGGGAGAGGAAATCAATTTTTCTCCTAAGTACAGAAACATGCTATTTAACTACATTTTAGGTTGGAAAGTTTTAAAGAAAGCTTTAAAATACTGTGGAATATTATGACAAAAAATGGGTACCACATCTGTATTCCAAAGTAAGAAAACTGCTGATTCCTTCTTTATATGTTACTTTTGTATGTTGGATATTTCTACTGTTTATTTCATTATGTACAATGTTAAGGAGGAACATGTAATTATGAAAGACAAATATTAAAAGGAAAAGATCAACAATTAGGAAAACAATATTAATCATATGCCTACTCAGAATTAATGTCAGTATATCTATATCTATATATACACACACACACACACACACACACACACACACACACACACACTGTGCCCTTTTTAAAAAAATTATTAGAATTTTAATTTTATAGTAATTCATAGAAAACATCCTGTCATGTGCAGAAAAATATAAGCAAACGTTCCAAGATTATTAATTCATCATGTTAAAGTTTAAACTGCCAAATATTTCACCCTAACAAAAGACAGGGTTAATCATGAACAATACTACAAATTGCTCTTTTTTACCTGATTATATAATTTAGAGTGTAACAATTTATAATTCAATTTGTAATTTATAATCCAAAGTATAGCAATGACACAAACATTGCTGAAATAATTGTGATTTTAAATAAATGATGCACTCAATGGTGAAATTTTTATTTAAAAAATTGGCTAATAATGAAAAACAAGATTGTTTTAAAATTTCAAATTATTATGCAATATCCATCCTATAAAGAACATTCTGAAAATGTTTAGCTTTTTTTATAAGAAAAATCCAACCCTCAAAAACCTTCATGTTAAAGTTGACAATTTATGATATAGAAGCAATAAAAAAAAAACCTATAAAAATAAAGTTGCTAGTAAATAAAGAAAATATAAATGGGGGTTAATCTGGAAAAGACATAATAGAAAACTGCTCATTATATAACAGATTAGAAAAATACTGAGGGGGGGAAAGTTACAAAAACTGAAAATAAGGATATCACCTCTTAAATTCTGCAAATTTTTAACAGAATACCCTGTTTTTGTTCCTCAAATGTTTGCAAAGCCAAAATTTTAGAGAAAAACACAAATGGACGTATGAAAAACGGTAAAGTAAAAAAGCTACATTCTTCTGAACTTTTAGTATCCAAGCTACAGCATTCTTGTAGGTTAATGTCTTTTATTTTAGCCTATGATAAGCTATGATCAAATATATTCAATAGGTGAAATACAGCTATCACACACAAGTAAAATAATGAATATTTCATTTGGCATAATTTGTGACTTTTACTTCTCTGGCAAAGAAAAAATTTAATGAGGAACAGTAAGATGAATGTAAAATTAGTGATATACTTAAAAAAAAACACCTAGTAAACTAGTATCCTAACTGATAAGAAACAAACAGAGCTAAGTGTGAAGTAGTAAGTGTAAAGTAGTTTTCATGAATTCGCCAACAGTCTGAGAAAGTCTTCTTACAAATACCAGTCGAGTTGCTGACAGAACAAAACATGAAACTCATGCCAACTCACGCAAATGTTTCAAAACTAAGATTAACAATAATTTGCAAAATAGAGATCATAAATCCTATACTAAAAGAAAAAAAATATATAATTTTACTGAGTTGACAAATCGATTAAGTATCTGCAAAATACAGTTACAAAATAAGTTAAATAAGACTTCTGTAATAACACACTGAAGCACTGGCATGAGTTTTGGAAGAAAGGATGCCATGTTTTAAAACACAGGAACACCGATAAGCTGACTATATTATACACATATACATATCAATGTGTTGTGTAAGAGGAAACAATGTGATAAAGGGAAATGACAAAACTTTGAATACTTATAAAAAAATATAAATGAGAGGTATCAGAAAAATCCACAAAATCACAGTTTTCTGAAGATGTTAAGAGATTAGGAAACATAAAATTAAGACTTGCCATCCCATTTTTTGTTAAAGCAAAGTATTATTATCACAAACTAAAAACACAAAAAGTATTACTGCTAGTTAAGACTAGGTAATAATTCCAGTGTGGCCGGAGACCAGCTAATAAATTTAGTTTGAACAACATCTTTATAAGTAACTACATAAATTTTTTGTCAATAAAATGTTCAATAAAAAACACATCTTACACACATATAAAAGGAAATAATAGGTTACCAAATAGTAAGTCAAATGTACATACCTATTTCTTTCACAAATACAAACAAATCATGTAAAAATCATCCAACTTTTAGATAATTCTTATGCTTTAACTTTAAATACTGAAGGACACAAATATGCTACATATGTATATTTTACATATTTATTTAATTATAATATATAAGCATATTATAAAGTAAGTATACTCTATATACTTGGCTATAAGTTTATAAATACTTGCTTAGATTTAGGTAGTTTTAAACTGTGAATTGTAAACAAAATCTGGACTGAGAAATGTGTATCACCAGAAATATTCAGTAAAAACAGGTTTATTTCTAACCAAATTGATTAGACAAAACATTAGAAATAAAGAAAAAAAAGATAATGTTAGCAACAGAGAAATGTTAGTGGAAACCACATAGTTAGGCCATGAAGTTTTAAAATATTGAGACTAGAGAGGGATGAGTGATCCTATTCAACCATTCATTTAGAAAATAATTATGGATAATATTAGAATCATTTTGAATTTCCTGATAAGTATTATTAAGTAATAATGCCTAGTATTTACTGTATTTTTAGTATCTGCCAGGTCCGTTCCGAAGCACTTCACAGTATTTAATCATCACACCATGAGGTACTTACTATTATCACTCCCTCCTTTAATTAGAATATTAAGAACTTATTACAAGAGTAATAAAAGTGATTTAATAAAAAAGAACATGGACTTGGAAATCACACAGACCTTGGATCAAATCCTTTGCCCCTCTGCTACTTAACGCTGTGTGAAGTTCAACAACTTCCTTAGCCTCTCTGAGACTCAGTTTTCTCTTTGTAAAATGGAAATGATTTAATATATCTCATAGTGTTGATGTGGGCCTAAATGAGATACCATGAGTAATACTTAAGATTTTGACACAGAACTAATACAGTATGTCAGGCACTAGCAAAACTTTGGGACACAAAAAGACGGGACACACAGACACACAGACACACACACACACACTCCCCAAGTTCAAGAAAGCTCACACTAGTGGGTTACCTATGTCATAGTAATTTCTAGGTCACTCGGTGTGGGTTTTTTTTTTCTTTCCCTTAAGGGTTGAGAACATAAATAATAAATTACAGATACTGACATTAAAAATGTACCTAATTTGGCTACGCTACCTGTTTACTTCTTTGTGAGTGTATATAATCCATGCAGGTGATATTACTACTATATTTACATTAATTTTAAATGTTGTGTTTATTACAAAATATATCTAAGGATTCCTGGACTCAGGAATACAATTAAACAGCAACTAACTGAAAATCTCTGCACACTTTTCCCTACAAATAGATACTGTCATCATAACTGGAAACTCTAAAGATAACAGACTTGAGATTATTTGAACAATGGTATACAAAGAAGGAACACTCAAAGGCATACAGATTTCAGTTTGAATGCTTTGTGAAGGTCTTCTAAGAACTGGCAAAACAGTTCTCAGCTCTCGTTCAGAAGGCAAAGCAATCCAGAAGCCATACATACCAATTTGCCAAAGGCACGCAACTGGCCAGAATACCAAGAGAAACATTTTTTTACCAGGATGATATAAATTGTATTGGTTTAAGGGAAGGAAAAAAAAAATTACTGCTTTCTGCTCAATTTTGCTGTGAACCTCAAACTGCTCTAAAAAATAAAGTCTATTTAAGTCTCATTCAAAGAGGAAAGTACAATCAATATCTTAGGACAGTCATTTCTTTGGCAATAATCAAGTTTTCAAAGCAAAACAAATCTTAAGGATGTCTATAAATAAACACAGTAGTTACTAACCAGCGTCTAATTTTTCTCTACTTCTAGATAACTGGTTATATTGGCAATATTATTCATGATGCCAATACTAAAAATAATTCTTGTGAGATATTTTGGATTAGTTTCTCATCAGTTCAGTGTTGATAAAACTTTTCTCAAATACTAAGAGATACTTATTATTTTAAAAATTAGAAGTTCTGGAAACAGGTTTCCTAGTACTTGCTGATGAACTGTCATTTAGATTTTTCAAAAATATAAGTAGGATGCGTAAGTTTACGACAGTGTTTTCTAGTAACATGCAGATAACGATTACTAGTACTGGCAGAAGAATACAGTGTTTGGTTTTTAAGTATTTCTAGCCAACAAATCTTGCTTGAATCACATACTTAACAGGCTGTGTGAGACCTTGGTAAAGTTACTTAATTTCTCTATGCTTCATTTTCTTAAGTTATAAAATGAGGATACTTATCATTTGATTTCACCTTCTACTTTCTTGGCATCTCCTTCTTGACTTGTACCATATGTGGGTGTTCTTCAGGGTTTGTTCCTGATCTCTAGTTTCTTCTGGGGGTTATAACTGACAACTACACAGATCAGGGTTGCCACTGTGTTCCAGGGTTAGTGTCTGTAACTGAATGCAAATGCCTTTAAGCAAAGCAAAACAGACTTCACCACTCCCTGCAGTCCGCCATTTAAGTTACCTGCCAAGTCCCCGTGAAGTTCATGACTTTAATTTTACTTATAGTCCATGGTTCTGAGCCGTGTGCTAGGGTCATAGTAGACAGCAAATTTAAACATGTTCTTATAAAGCTTTCAGATACATGGGGTAAATACAGTAAACTGGAGAACTTTTTAAAAAATGAGGTTATGTTTAAGGCAACTGTGCTAGTTTAACATTGATTAAGGCTCAGACAAATCCAAATCTTTTACCTTCAACCCAGTGCTCATTTCACTATTTTGTGCCAACTGCTCCACATGATTTTCAATTTTACATTGGGTACTCAATGAATTTCAAAACTTTATAAGTTTCCTTGGACTCCTCAGAGCTTTTAATATTGTAATATGCATAGGGTTGCTCATAGATGATAATATTAATAATAGGTAACATTTGTAGAGCATTTATTATGAGCTGGCAAAATACTTTAAATAGATCACTTATAAATACTGTAATTATCTCCATTATGCAGAGACGGAAACATGAATTGCAATTAATTTGCACCAGGTCATATGACTAGTTACTAAATGAGAATTGAAACTTAGGTATGTCTGTTTCTGGAGTCACCTCTTTTAATGCTCAAGCTATAATTTCTCTAAAGGATATAATTAGGACACATTCCCCAATGTATTTAACCATGGAATCCTAACCAAAGACCTATTAATATTCATTGGACCAGGTATTCTCTAAAACAGAATGGGAATGCTGGCTTAGTCTGTGCTAAAATAAAAAAAAAAGATTATGAGATTAAAATAAATATACTTAACTGCATGCACAGTAATTAAAAATACAAAACATCTAGATAGAGCAAAAAAGACACAGAAAACAGTACAAGAGAATGCTATTTGTATTTGGCTAATGAGAGTCAAGACTTTTTTTCCTTTACTAAATTAAAAAAATAAAATGAACATATTTATTTTTATGAGTCTTCAAAACTACTTTTGAAAAGTATTATCTAATTTATTCTGCCAGTTCACATTTTGTTCAACATTCATAGTCATACTGCATCAAACCTAAAACGCCACTGTAAGATACTCTATAAACATAAAAACTTTATAAAAGCTGAAGTTGATTTTATCAAATACATGAATTTAGAGTACATCTTAATCATTAAAACACACATATAAAAGATTATTTCTAAAATTCCCATTTCTAAATGGCTTCCCTTTACCTCAGCAATTTCCTTGGTAGTCTCCCCCACTGTGATTCTAAGTAGCTGGTAATTTCTTTGAACAAATTCCCCGTCCCAGGCTCTCAATGATAGGACCCAAATATAAACAAGTAAACTACTGCTTTGAAATGGAAGTTTTAAGTGCAGGTTTAAAATTTTACTTTATAGTATAGGAAATGTACAGAAATTTGAAAGTGTCTCTCTACTTCCAAAACATCTAATTTCACGCTTTCAGAACTGCAATTAGGTAAAACTTTATATTTTTGCTAGATACTCTTAGTACTGTATTTCATCAAATCTAAGATGCTATCAATTGTAAAATGGCTCCAATCACAAGATGCTCTATTATTTTATGTATCATTAAGATGACAACACTGCTGATTAACTAACCCAATGCTTTTTCTTATCACTTAGTCATGCCCTGTATCATTCATTGAAAGACCTCTTAAATTTAGCCCTATTTTTATATCACTCTTGTTTCCTGTATTTCAGCATACACAACTTCATTTTAATGCTAATTCATCTTTTAAATGATACTTAAAATGGAGATTAAGCTCTACAAGTATATCTCAACAGTGCACATAAATCAACTGAACTGATGACAATATTAACAGTTATGACTAGGCACGCATAAGTGCAGGCATTGACAACTAAGTCGCGACTTCCACTTAGTCCATAATGATTTTAAGACATCAACTATTATAAAATACACATTTCAGAGGTGTAAATATGAAAAAATGTGCATATCAAAATTGATAAACTACAGTATTTTAATCACTTTTTTCTCTCTTCTCCTACCATCATCCCTAGTCTTACGTTCCAAACTTCTTCCATTTGCTTTGCAATCTAACTGCCAAGTTACCACACTCTGAGAACATCCTTATTACAGTTCTACACAATATAGTGCTTTCTAGAACTAGGGTAAAACTGCTGCTACGATTTAAAATGAGTCAAAAGTCACAACTGTAAAAGGTAAATAATAAAATTAAATATTTTGAGAACAATGCATCCCAGAGACACTCAAAATATGTAACAGAGGCAACTGCCAATAGTTCCAAGGGTCTTTTAGCCTTTGCCAAAATATAGGAGGATACATAACTATGCATTTTGTGAAAGTTCTTTTTTATTTATTTTAGTGTGTGGTGAGGGAATGAATTCAAATTCCAGCTCTGCTACTCATTAGCTGTATGACTTTTTTAAAACTTTAATTTTTAATTTTTTTATTTAGGTGTAATTGACATATAACACTATATTAGTTTCAGATGTACAGCATAATTCAATATTTGTATGCAGTATATTGTAAAATGATTACAAAAGACCAGTTAACATCTTTCACCACACAGTTACAAATGTTTTTTCTTATAATGTGAACCTTCCAGATCCACTCTCATAGCGACTTTCAAATGTTAATACAATATTATTAACCATGCTGTACATCCCCATGACTTAATTATTTTATAACTGGAAATTTGTATTTATTCTTCTTTTTCCTTTACTCACCAGACAGTCTTCTTCCCCTTTATAATGAGGGCACTAGGGGTCCTGGAGGTTTTAAAGGATGGCTATGAGAGGACAGTCAATATATTTCAGATACTACGGCTATTGACATAGAAAACCTTTCTGTCCAGTGTCATGTGCATAAAATTTTAAGAGGGGTATGTCTAGGTCTTCCGTGGCCCTGTTGCCACACAAAAGGGTCATCTTCTACCTGGTTCAGATTTTCTTCAATAGGATTTAATCACCTCTTCCCACCCACAGGTGCGCTCACCACTGTGTTTCTCCCTTTTTTTATCCAAGTACGCAGCTGATAATAGCCACTACTTTAAAGACTCGGGCACACTACATAGTCATTTAACCCTGACAACTTTGTGAGATATTTCCATTTTATAAATAAACTCAGAGAAATTACATAACTTGACTTGTCTAAATTCATTCAAATATTAAATGGCAAAGCCATAATTTTCACTTGTCACTCCAAAGCTCACACTACAACTCATTTTTACTTTCCCAAACCTAGTTAGAGGAAATTAACTCACCATCCACTAATACTCTTACAAGTGAAAATTAAGAACACTAAGAATCCGACTGGCTATCTCTTACCACCCCTCGGGAAGCCATCAATATGTCTTCTCTGCATTACTGCGAAAGCCTCCTAGCATGGTCTTTCTTCCACCCTGCCCCTTTCCGTCTATCTCGACAATGGCCAGAGAGAGCTTTTTAAAAAGTCAGATAATAACAACACTCCACTGCTCCAAACCCTCCAACAGCTTAGGTGCCCTCAAGTCTTCCTAACCTGCGCCTGCTTCCTCGGACTTTGTCTCCAGCTGTAGCCACTTCCCTCAACCCTGACTCTCAGGTTTCTTGCAGTTCAGGCGAGTTCCTGCTTCCCAGCTTCTGCGATGACCGGTCGCTCTGCCTGACGGCGCTTCTCCGAGACGTCTGCGTGGTTAGTTCTCTCACTTGTGTCAGCTCTCTGCTCGAAAGTCATCTTTTCAGCGAGACCTTTCCTGGCCCCACTAAAATTCCGACCTATATCCTCCTCCTCCTCTGCTTTATAATTTGTCTCTTCGACACTCATTACCACCTAAAATAGGATATGTCATTCTTTAGTATAATATGTGTATTCCTCTATAAAATGTCAACTACAGGGAGGAAGGGATTTTGTTCTGTTTTGTTCATTGCTCTTTTCCCAGGGCCGGAAACAGTGCCGGGAACATAGTGGGCGCTGAATAAGTAACTGGCGAAAGGAATTCCTGTCCCCACTTCACACACACACACACACACACACACACACACACACACACACACACACTCGTGCACATGTTTGTGAACGTATCTTTTCCTGTAGCAACCTTTCCCTCGGCCCCGCATCCCATTTCCAAACTTGGCTCCTTCGAAAGGTCCCCAGCTCTTGCCTGCTTCCTCATGCCCAGATTAGAGCTGGTGCAAGCGGGCTTCCCACTCGCGCTCGCAGACCAGGTCTCATCTCCCGAGGCCAAGTAAGGGAAAGGAAACTCCTACGACCACAACGCGCCCACCCCAAGACCCTCCAAGGACGTCACTCACATGAATCGGCGGACAGGGGCACCTTAGCAGACTCTGCCCGAAGCAGGTAGGGGCAAGCCTCTCGCACACGACGGCGCTGAGAAAGGTCCCATCGGGGTGTCCGTACAGAACGCCTGCGGGTTCCACCGCGGCAACTCCAAATCTGCGACCCCTTCCTGTGCAGCCACACAGCGCTTCCCATCTTCCATGCCCTCAGCCAAGAACGCCAACCCCCGGCGCCTCTTCCTCGGTCGCGGCATTTTGTCGCCAGGTTTGGGCAAGGGGCAAGACGCCCGACATCAGGGTCTTTCCTCAGTGTCGTGGCGCGGAAGCGGTGAGGTCAGAGGAAACGACCAGACCGGGTGGAGGGTGGTGGGGAGAGCGGGGATCTCTTAGTGGACAGGGCCGGGCTCGCGCCCCTGGCGATGTTCCGAACTGGGCACTTCGGCTGACTTAGCTCGCATGCTAAGGGCAGTGTCTGAGCCTCGGGCGCTGCAGGAGCTGCCTCTTTGGTAGCAGCACCTGAAGTGCAGGACCTGGTGCACTAAGCAGTAGCGGCAGCGACAGCCCTGGGGCCCTGTTGTAGCATCTCCATCCCCTTGTCTTTGTGTCCGCCTGCGTCCCCAGACTCTAAGGCAGGTATTTGGGTTTCCCACTTGTATTTGTCGTAGTGGGTGGGGCTAGTGGGAGGTAAGAGGAAAGGTACGTGCAGCGAGTGCCCCCGCCTGTCTACAGTGCAAGGTAGAGCCAGTCTTGGGACTGCTTGCTGTTCAGTATTGTCCCTGTCCCGAGTCCTCTGAAAGTGATCACGGCATCGTTGCTTCGAGCAGTTCCGTAAAGAGGAGGTTAGAGAATGGAATCGGCCCTCCATTGCTCACCACAGATGCGAACTGTTGCTTTGGTTTGTTTCTGGTTTGCAACAGGTCACTAGTTGCTTTTTTCAAGGCCCCATTGTCCCCGTTTTTATTTGGGACAGAAAACACTTTTTGAGAGAAAGTATATAAAATAAATGGACTACTTTTATTCGCTCGTTGGAGAAATGTATGAACTTTGATTCATGATGAATCAGCATCTTTTCCGTTTTTCCCTTTTCCATTTTTTACCCTTTCCCCCGCATTTCAGTCATTTCAACTCCCAAGTTCTTTGAGGGCACAGATTGTGTCTTGTTCACTTGTCATTAGGCCTGGCCACTGGAAAAACACCTGAGTTAAAATAGGATCTTCAAGATAATTTGTTGAGTGAATGAATGTTCCAACCTAATTGCTTACATTTTTGATTTTCATCAACTAACCTCTCACCTCTGCTGTTTTTTACCTAGCTTTGTTCCACTCACCAAATGAGCAAATCTATGTGTATTTTTTTATGTGTGAGCCTTTATGTGCACTGGTCTAAGAGGTAGTTGAAGCAGAACACTGATGAAATGCATGCTAACTAATGTTGTATTTTTCTGAATCATTTGCATTTCCTTTATTTGGTTATTTGACTTCTAGTTATCCAAGTGGTAGAAGCATCTAATTGAAATCAATAGTATAGTGTAGAAGGATTGAATAATAAAATGCAACAGTTCACTGTCTCCCTCCCCTCAGTCCTGTTCATCAGAGATAACTACCTTTAATCTTACCTAATTTTAGGTCTGTATGTTGAATAATAAGTTAAACTGCTAGTTCTTTTTTTTTAATTGACTTCTTAAGGTAGTCCACACCATCCACAACCTTTCTTCTCCAAATTTTTGAATAGTTACCATAATTATTACTTTTCATATTGGTTAGTTTTATAATTCTAAATAATATATGTAACCTCTGTTGTTTTCACATCAACTTTTGAAAATACATTTTGGCTCCTTATTTAGTAAAATGAGGAAAGTAGCTGACTGTACCTTTTCCTTTACCACTGCAGAAACCAAATCCACTCCCACCTTCCCTCAGCTACACCTTTAAACATTGTTGTTTAATAATATTTACATTATAATTCTTAATTGCAATTGTTTATTGCTTTGTTCATGTACTATAAAAACCAACAAAATGTTACCATATTATGGCTTTGTAAATATTCTTCAGTGTAGAACCAAGAAGTATGCTGTGATACATTTCCTTTCCAATGTTTTGATTTGATGATTCCTGTGCTACATTAAGGAGATTTGTATTATTACTGTCAAATTGATTCTTCTTTCTTCCTCTCCACTTACAAAAAAAATAAATAACTATGCCATCGTTAAGTGTGCTTTAGTTTTTGAACCATATTCTTATGTAGTTTTTAACCCTCACTTTCATAAAGGACTTTCTGCTTTCTGTGTTGTTTTTTGATACCTCTGGTCATTCACAGAATGTGAAAGAATTCACGATACTCAAAAAAGTGGGAAAACAAGAAAAGGTTTATTGAAAGTTGGGCAGCGAGGATGCCTATGGCAGTGTCTAGAGGAGATGGCTGCCGCAGATTTCTGTTTAGAAAAGAGAAGCACTAGCAGAAGAGTTGCGGGGGGCAGAGTCTAGAGTAGACAGCTGAAGCGGGTTTCTGTTTAGCTGGGGTTTTATATTTTTCTATGCAAGATGTGGGGTGCTTGTCAGCTTGCAGGGGGCTTCCGGGAACCATTCTGTCCCCATCTGTGATGGGTATTTGTTAGCTTGCAGGGGATTGCCATTGCACTGACCTCCCCTGGGAACTGTTCTGTTTCCATCTGTGATGGATGTAAGGTGTTTATCAGCCTGCAGATGGAGTGCTAGCTGGGGGATTCGGAGTCAAGTGGTTCATTTCTAAGCTTGTTCCTGCTAGCTCACAAGCTCGCTCCTGTTAACTCTTTACCTATCTTTCTTTTTGAGAAAATGTGCATGTGATTTCTTCACCAAGTCCTCCCAACATGTACTTTCTTCACCATGTCCTCTCATTCGTGTGAAAAGCTTCCACCTCATTTCTCCTCTTGAAGATGTTCCTCTTGGATCCCAGTCATTTCTGCTTAATTTAAATAGATTGTATTCTAGTCCTTTGGTATAGCTTCTATCCTGGGTTATATTCATTGAAGTCTTGGGTAAGTCATATTGTTTCTTAACCCAACATCTTCTGTTATTTGGTTTTCTCCTCTATTTTGGTAGAATACATCCTAAAGAAACATTCATAAAAGGTATGTGGGTGATAATTCTATTTTTTAATATTTGCATGACTGAATTATCATTTTGCTGTTATGCTTAATAGTTTTGCTGGGTATAGAAACAAAATTATGTTTCTTCAAATTTTCTAAGAATTCCCCATCATCTTAACTTCCATTGTTGCTCATGAGAAAATGAGAATGTCAGTCTGATCTTAATTTGTTGGTGCCTGAATTGTTTTCTCTCAGGAATGATTAAAAATTTTAGGTATGCTTGATGCTTTGAAAATTTATGATGATGTGTTCATGTGAGTTTATTCTTGCCATGAGTGCATTCAAAGGTGCTAGGATAAATGTCTCAATGTGAGTCTTTTTTCATTTATCCTCCTTGAAATTATAAGACTACAACTTGAAGGTACATGTTTCCCTTCATCTATAGGTAATTTTCCCATATATTATTTTTCATAATTCTCCTTTGTTTTTCTCTGTTCTCGTTTTTGAAACTCTTTAAGGTGATTGTTGGATTCTTGGCTTGATTCACTATGTTTATTGTCTTTTATTGTATGCTTTTATCTATTTACCTTTTTACTCCATGTTCTGAGCAATGTGTCAACTTTATTTTCCAAGACTTCTATCTAATTTGTTAATCACTTCAAACACTCTTTAAATTATTTCTCACATTCTCTTAATTGTTTCATTTTTTAATCAGATAAAATTTACATATATTAAAATGCACTGATTTTAAGTCACCAGTTTGATGTATTTTGATACATGTAAACATCCATGTGACAAGCACCACCCTAATCAAAACTGAGAATATTAGCACTATAAAATGTTTCTGTATTTTCTTTTTCAATCCCATCCTTCCCACTCAGGACACTATGTTCTCATATTTATCATTTCAATTTACATCTGAAGTTCTGGAACTGTGTTTAAATAGTCATAGGATGTGAACTTTTCTGTATCTAATTCTTACATCAACATCATGTTTTTGATATATACATATTTTGGCATGTTTGTTCTTTTGTTGTTGTTGAATAGAATTCCATTGGATGAATACGCCACAACTTATTTATCCGTTTACTTGTGTGATATTTACATTGCTTTCAGTTTTTGGCTGTTAGGAGTAAAATTACTATGAACATTCTCATATAAGTATTTTTGTGGATAAATATTTTTATTTTCCTTCCTAGTAGGAGTGGAATTGCTGAGTCATAAACTCAAGGTATTTTTTAACTTTAGAATAGTCTTCCAAACAATTTTCCAAAGTCTTGTGTCATTTTATACTCCTACAAGCAGCACATATCAGCTCCAGTTCCACATTTCCCTCAACAATTGTATTTCACATTTTAGCCATTCTAGTAGGTGTGAAATGGTATGTTGTTGTGGTTTTAATTTGCATTTCCCTATTTAATGCTATTGAGAACTTTTTCCTATCCTTATTGTCTGTATGCCCTCCTTTGTGAAAGTATATGTTTCAGATTTTTGCCTATTTTTGTATTGAATTGTTTTTATTATTTAGGCATTCTTTATATTTTCTGTATACAAGTCTATTGTCATACGTACATACATACATTAACATGAATATATTTGATATAAACGTATACATAGTATTTTCCTTATCTTTGGCTTGGATTTTCATTTTCTCATTTTTGATGTGCAGATGCTTTTAATTTTGATGAAGTCTGCTTTATCAAGTTCATCTTTATTAGTGCTGTTTTTATTTTGCCTAGGAAATCTTTGTTTGCACTAAGGTTGCAAAGGTATTTTTTTAATGTTTTCTTGTAGAAAACTTACAGTTTTAGCGTTTACATTTAGGTCTATAATCCATATCAAATTTTTGTAGCTGTAACAGTAGGAATTGAGGTCAATTTTTTTTCTATATCGGTATCTTGTTCCAGAATCATTTCTTAAAAAGACAGTTCTTTGATTATTGAATTTATTGACCTTTGTTGAAAATGAATTCATTATATTTAAAATATTTTTTCACTTTAAATTTAAATTAATTTTTACAAATTTATGAAATATGTGGTATGTAGCACATGTAGATAGATATATGTAATATAGAAATTATGAAGCATAGTAACAATATGAACATCCATTAACCCACCAATTAAGAACTAGGATATCACTCAACATTTTTGCAGCTTTTATAGCTTCTTCCCTAATTTCACCCCTGCTTTTTTTTTTTTTAAATTGGGGAATTGGGGGAGGGGAACAGTGTTGGGGAATTGGGGAGGGGTTCCAGCCAAGTTATTGTTCTTCAGTCTTAGTTGTGGAGGGCGCCAGTCGCCATCTGGCTGCCTGTGGCCTCTAAGCTCAGGGTTCTGTTACAATCTTAGTTACGGGTGGGCGTAGCCACCATCCCATGCGGGAGTCGAACCAGCAGCCTTGTTGTTAAGAGCACATGCTCTATCCACTGAACCATCCGGGAGGCAGCTCAGCTCAAGGTGCCGAGTTCAGTCTTAGTTGCGGGCATAGCCCACCATCGAACAGGCAGTCTTGTTGTTAGGAGCACATGCTCTCACCAGCCGAGCCATCCTGACACCTGTTGGCAACTCAGCGGCAGCTCAGCTTGGGTGCAGCGTCACTGGCCCATGTGGGAATCGAACCGGCGGCCCTGTTGCTCAGAGCTCATGCTCTTAAGCTAACTCTTAACCAACTGAGCCAGTTGGCCGGCCCACCCCTGCTTTCCATACAGTGGTAACCCTACCCTCAAGTGGGTCTTTTTTATTCCTTTACTTTTTGAATATATTCTTACTTCATAGGTAAGTATTCCTGAATTATTTATTATTTAGCCTCTTATTTTTGAATTTTATGAACATTGGCATTAGTTTTGTGTGGCTTTTTTCCTACTCTACATTATAAGATTCACTTATGCTGTTAAAAATGTTTCTACATTTTGCTTATTTTCCATCTTGTATGCTCTTCCATCAGATGAATGTACCACAATTTATTTAACCATTGTCATGTCTTTGGGTATACCAACAATGCCAAAAAAATGTATACACATTTTAAGAAAGGAAAAAACTATTAAAATTTCAATACTCGTTATATACCAATAACAAAAGATGAATACAGGTCATGTGTATACATTTTTTTGGCACCCTCTGTATATAAGTTGTTTCCAGTTTGGGGATAATAGAAGCAACACCATCCTGATATTTCTTGTATGTATCCTCTGTATATGTGTGCAGGAGTTTATGGAGGAATGTAATAGAAAAACAGTGTCAAACTGTTTTCCAAAGTGATTGTACCAGTTTACATTCTGTTTCTCCATATTCTATCAACATTGTGTATTATCAGATTCCTTCATTGTTACTCTCTGGCAGATACAAATGCTCATGTGATTTTAATGAGCAATTCCTTGAATGTTAGTAAGGTTATTTCTCTCAATCTCTCTCTCTCTCTCTCTCTCTCTCTCTCTCTCTCTCTCTCTCTCTCTCTCTCTCGTGAAAAGGTATGTTTTTCCATACCTTCTGTGTTATATAATGGATGTAGTATCTTCTCAAATCTTCCCAAGTATATCAGAGGGTTTTTTTTTTTGTTTTCTGTTAAGTTATTTCAGTTGCCTCCAGGGCATATTTTTTTGTTGTTTATTTTATTCTTTATCCTTTATGCTCTAGTCTTTTCTCGACTATCTGATGGTTCCTGGACAGTTCATTTTTTAAGAGTTAAGGATGGCTGTCTAGGATCTTTGTACATATGGACAGCCTTGTTGATTAGCGTATCTATTTTAGGATGGCAGGGTAAGCAGGCCAGATCTTAACTGGGGTCTTACAAATTCCAGAATTGAGGAGTTTGTTTTTGTCACCAGTGCCGATAGCAGCTGTTTATTGCAATTTTTACACAATTTGTTTAATTTCTTTAGGGAAGAACCTTTCCATTTTTGGCTTGGAGGATAAATAACTGCCCAGTTGGGGGCTGATGGCAGAGTTAACTCTTCTGTTCTTCAGCCCTTCAAATTATCTTTCTCATTTCAAACCCTCTTCTGACCGCTGTTCACCTTTGTGCCTGCCTTCTTTAAATCTTAAAATAGCTGAGCACAGATCTTGATCATATTAAGGATTGTAACTTCCTTCTTTCTGTTTCTTGTGACAATACTCTTCCATATGCAAAATGCTTTCTTTACAGTAGTTTTTTGAAGTCTTTCATCAGCTCATGGCCCTTTTCTGTTCTCTTCCTTGTTATGAGTTTCACATTTTAAAACATTTTAATGACTGAGATTTATGGGCAGACATAAAAAGTGCCCTATTACCTTAATTTAGAATTCCTTATTTTTATTATGGAACCTGAGAAGGGAAGAATGCAGTGATTGACTGATGAAATGTCTTTTTAATGATACACATGGGCATTGTGGTTGCCTTCTTCATTGAGTCAGATTGATTTGGGAGCAAGTTTCTTAATCTCCAGGCTGCTCTATCACACAACTCTCAGGCACCATTTGCTTGGAGTCCATGCCTCTCAGGACCCTCAGGATCTACACCTGGAACATCTATCTCTAAATTGCAGGCAGTAACATCTTTCAAGATTCTTGAGGGAATTAAAACAGATCGCATGTAAAATACCTAACATAGAAACAAAAAGTTGATTAGTCATATAAGTGACATTACAGTGACTTTTGTTATCTAGTTTAATTTTTACTGTTATGAATAGAGTCCCTGATTATTTAAAGTTTCTGGTTGGAATCTATTATTTCCTGTTTTTTTACTTCCCTCACTCTGTGAAAAGGAAAAGTTCTTCGTACTCTGTGGCTTATTCAAGCTTTAGGTAAACAGAAGAGCCTTATTGACAAGAATATTCCTTTAAACTCTTAAAGCTGCCAGGCATCATTGAAGAGGTAATGTTCTACCTTTCCTTTATATGCCGTTGAAAAATCTTTGATTTTGGTTTAGAGCTGCAGTATAAACTTATGATTGGGTGATTTTTTCCTCTTTGATATTATCTTGGAATTTTTAAACTTCATATTTTTTACTTTAAGGTAGGTGTTCAGATTGGCATGTCCTCCAAGTCATATACTATTAATCATGTTTAAGGTGAGAAAACACTGGCTGGATGTTTGGTTGATCTGCCAAAAACTTCTCTCCTTTTCCAGATTACCTTGGGAGATCTAGGGCTCTGAGATGTTTCCCCTGAAGGATGCCGAAATGGGTGCCTTTACCTTCTTCGCCTCGGCTCTACCACATGATGTTTGTGGAAGCAACGGGCTTCCTCTCACACCAAATTCCATCAAAATTTTAGGGCGCTTTCAAATCCTTAAGACCATCACCCATCCCAGGCTGTGCCAGTATGTGGATATTTCTAGGGGAAAACATGGTGAGTTGTTACGGTTTTCTCTATTTTGTGTTCTCTACTCTGTTACCTTGATTAGTTTATAAATATACAGTGAATATATGAGGAAACCATTATGTGTGTGCATGCATGCCTTCACCCTTCACTGCAGCCAAAATTCCAGTCAGCACTCTAGTCATTTGAGTTTTCCTGACTACATTTAAATGATTCATGTTTCTCAGATCTGAGAATCAGGATCTTTAATTTTCTTTTTTCAGGGAAACCACCTATCCCTTAAGCATATTTCTTTACCTCTGTTAGAAGGAAATGAAAGTTCTCTTGTTAGAAACTTTAGAATTGTCTATTGGAATGTATTTTATGATAGAAAGCAATAATTTAGACTAAGTCTCTTCGAATGAAAAGGGAGTTACGAATATTCTTTTTGAGCTGCAGTAGTGTTTTCATATAGGATTCCGTTTAGAGAACTGAAGTAGAAAAGTTGAGCCCTATTAGTTAGTCAGTGTTTCACCGAGAGGAAGTTTACCACTTTTTCAATAATATAGTCAGGTTCTTCCATATCCTATAGTATCTTAGTCTATTATGGTTTCTATAACACACCACCTTAAACTGAGTAGCTTATAAACAGCCATTATTTATTTCTCACAGTTCTAGAGGCTGGGAAGTCCAGGATCAAGGCACCAGCAGATTCCATGTCTAGCAAAACCCACTTCTTCACTGATAGCCATCTTCTCACTATAACCTCACATGATAGGAGTGGCAAGGGAGTTCTCTCAGGCCTCTTTTATAAGAGCACTAATCAAATTTATGAACGCTCTGCACTCTGACCTAATCACCTCCTAAATGCCCCACCTCCAAACACCATCACATGGGGGATTAGGTGTCAATGTATGATTTTAGGGGATACACAGATGTTTAATCTATAGCACCCCTAAAATGTTTGTAATGGCAGTATTTCAATTACTTTATTTTTGGAAGCTTAATTGCATACTGAGGTTCCAGTTTTAAAAATTATTTTACATACATTTCAGTGAAATGTACTTAATTTTTCTAACAAAATAATTTGTAAAAGTGAATCCTACCTATTTGCTGATATTGAACTGCTTTTTTTTTCCTCTAAAAATGGCATTTTCATGTGCTTCGACTTAATATGAAAGGCTCTCATAAATGCAAACTACATTTTCATTATTGTTTTGCTGAAAAATAAGTTAAATGATAT
>NW_017731376.1:30644-49626 GCF_001890085.2 Hipposideros armiger | reverse complement strand
TTGGCTGCCTGGAATGAAAATACTGTATTCCCCCAGGTATAAGACGCTCCCGTGTATAAGACGCACCTTAATTTTGGGGCCCAAAATTTGAAAAAAATGTATTACATGAATTTATTAGATTCAAGTTTTATTCATCATAAAATTTATACAACTCCTCATCACTTGTGGGAATTGCAAGTACAAAAATCTCCAACCACTGAATAAGACTCACCCAGTTTTTAGACCCCAAATTTTTTGAAAAAGAGTGCATCTTATACATGGCGAAATATGGTATCAGTGATTGTCAAAAAGTCAGGGAATTTGTTTATCTTATTTATATTGGCAGTGCGCATTGCTTTAAAAGTTGTGTGCATAAGAAGTAAATAACTGAATTAGAATACCTGTTTTTATAAGGGTCTGTTTGTTCCAAAGCATCCCAGTCATTTCAGTTGCATTTAGTTTGAAAAATTTGAAAAGTTTCTGTTCAACAGTCTGAATAGAACACTGCTGAACAACACATATTTCTCAATGGTGTAACAACACATGATTTTGGTTTGGACTCCACTTAATTGTCTTCTCAAAGAATTTTGATTTTGGTTCCTTTTCCCCGTTTATTCTGTTCTTGTTATTCAGATATCTTACATCTTGTTGTTGTTACTCCCTGCCCTCACCTCCCCCTCTTATTTGGAGTTACTTGTGACATGTGGTCTGTTTTAGCAACATTATGTTTTCACATGTGTTAGCTCAGAAAACAGGCTTTCACTGTTTCCTATAGATCATTCAAAACTGATTCAACATGATGTTAGTTTCTTACTAACTCAGCGGGATGAAGTATTAGTGGGCATTTTATTAGGATTTGAGATCTTGGTTTATTAAAAGAAAAGTTGAAGAAAATATTTTTACAATAAAAAAGGCAAATAAAGCATGAAACTACTGACGTTACCAAATTTAATCTTTTTCTTTTGAGTACAAAGCTCAGCAGTGTTTTAGAAGCAAAGTGAAGTTTGTACATTGTAAATGCATCCCTTTTTTTTTTTTGGTACCAATTACCCAGAAATCGTTTGGTTATTGATAGTGCAATCAAGAACAAAATTATTTTAACTAATAGATTTGAAATTCAGGCAGAGAATAATAGAACTGTTATGGACCTATATAAGGTAATTTATTCTATATCTCTAGTTGCATATAATTTCAACCTAAGTGTTTGTATCAGCTCACAGAGTTCCATCAGAGAAACAGAAACAGTAGGATGAAGATATATGTTATGATATTCATTGTTAGGAATTGGCTTATGTTATTGTGGAGGCTGGGTAGGCAAGTCATAGGCAGGACATCAAGGAAATTGAACTCTTCGACAGGAGCTGAACTGCAGTCCCTGGGTAGAATTTCTTCTTCAGAGAAGCTTCTGCTCTTAAGGCCTTTACAGCTGATTGAGTCAGAATCACAGATTATCTAGGATAATCTTTACTTAAACTGGTTATAGATTTTAATCACTTGTACACAATATCTGCACAGTAACACCTAGATTAGTGTTTGAATAACTGGAGTCTATAGCCTAGCCATGTTGACTCATAAAACTGACCATTACAGTGACCTACTAACAATAGTGTTTTTTAAATACAGAATTTTTCTTTGTTTTACTGTATAAATATTTGTTATGTTTAATAGGTGATGAGCTAATCTCGATTTTTATTGTGGATAACCAAAGAATGATGTAGTAACTGTATCCTAATAATCTTTCAGATTACCTTATTACGTTTACAAATTACCTCTCTCCATTAAAAAGAAAAATTTATCTTTCTTTTAGTCCCTCTCCTTATTTCACTCTTTTACTATCTGTCTTGCTTAATATTGTACTGTCTTTAATTTCTTAGCATTGATTTAAAATATACAATTCAGGCTATGTGTACACTGCAGTGATACTTGGCATTTATCAGATATTTGTTGGAAAGATTATTTAACAGTTCTTATATCTTCTACTCTTTAAACTTCATCTTCGTGTCACATTTGTTTTTTTATAAATAATGCTACTACATTGGTGACTTATATTTGGCACATTATGTTTCCTAAATTTTTTGTCATATTTTATTCTGTGAAACTTTATTGTTTTTATAACAGAAGTTATTTTCAAACAGTGGTCCAAAGTTTCAGGATGAAGACTCTCTAATGATTTCTAGAAAAGAACTGGTTTGTATTGGAAACATTGTTTAGGTATACTCGCCATTACCTCTGGGGTAGACTTTGATATTCTACCAAGGATTGTGTCTCTGCTGCATTAAAATGATGCTTCAGAATTTCATAGGATCCTGAAGCGTGGCAAACCCTGGTTTATGATATTTTGAAGGAGTTTCCAGAAGGAGACTAACAACATTTTTTTTTCTAAATCATTTTAAACCTGACAAATTTTAGGCTAATGCCAAACACTTTGGAAATCTCTCATGGATATGGAGACTTATGAATATGCAATTTAAAATTATTAGTTAATGGCATGTTCACATTTTAATAAATTCTTATGTTTCTGTTTCATATTAAAATCGGTGCTAATGAGGTATTATTATGCGTCATTTAAAACATAGGTATATGCCTTTCTGCACAGGACAGATTTCTGTTCAGATAATGACTGTCGTCATGTGGAATTCTTACTCATTTCTAATGGCCACATCATACTTTTGCTCAAGTTAACTCAAGTATTTTTATATTTGATCCTTATATCTCTGGGGGTGCCAGTCTTGACACTGGTGATACATTTTGAACAAGATCAACATTGTTGCTACCATAATGAAATCCTCCTTTCCCGTCTTCTGCTATTTTTTCTACCTTTGCTGACTACATTTTTACCAAACCTCTTGGTAGTTATCACTATTCTCAATCTCATTGCACCTTCACTTCTTTATCTTGACTGCCATCTATATGTTATGTTAACCTTCCTCCTTATCTAACTTAGAAACCACTTTGCATGGATTTTCACCCCAATTTTTTAAACCATTTATCTCTCCTGAAATAACTTTATCAAATCCCCAACTTGTAAGCCCAGTTGTACTTTTCTCTTGCTTCTCTTACATTCATTCTTTTATATATGTGTACACACATACACACACACACACACACACACACACACACACACACACATCTGTCACTTTGTCAGACAATGTGTTTGTCACTATGGATAACTGATGAGGAAAGAAAAGGTATAGACTGACCCTTAGAGCTGTGCTGTCTTATTCATAGACAGTTGATCTGTTGGAAAATAAATATTACATTATAATATTGATTGTGCCCACCAAAATTTCATATTATTAATCTTAGAAGGCCCCATTTTATTAAGTGTTTTAATCATAAATGGATGTTGTATCTTGTTAAATGATTAAAACAGTTAATAAAATTGGTACAGAAGGAAAATACCTTAACATAATAACATAACATGACAAACCCTCAGCTAATATCATAATTAACGGTAAAAAACTGAAGCCCTTCGTTCTATTCTCAGGAACAAGACGGGGCTGTCCTTTATCACCAATGCTATTCAACATAGTATTGGAAGTCCTAGCCATAGCAATCAGTCAAGAGAAAGAAATAAAAGGTATCCAAATTGGGAATGGAGAAGTTAAATTGTCACTTTTTGCAAATGACATGAGGCTTTATATAAAAAACCCTAAAGACTCCATCAAAAAGCTATCAAAACAATAAACAAATACAGTAAAGTTGCCAGCTACAAAATCAATGTGCAAAAATCCATTCATTGCATTCCTATATACTAATATTGAAATCTCAGAAAAAAAATTCAAAAAAACAATTCCTTCCGCAATGGCCACAAAAGGAATAAAACACCTAGAATAAACCAAGGATGTGAAGGACCTATACACTGAAAACTGTAAGACATTTTTAAAAGAAATTGAAGAAGAAACAAAGTAATGAAAAGGCATTCTGTGTTCATGGATTGGAATAATCAACATAGTTAAAATGACCATAATACCCAAAGCAATATACAGATTTAATGCAATCCCCATCAAAATCCCAATGGCATTTTTTAAACAAATAGAACAAAAAAAATCATCAGATTTGTATGGAACCACAAAAGACTCCAAATAGCCCAAGCAATCCTAATATAAAAGAACAATCCTGGAGTTATCACACTCCCTGATGTTAGCTTGTACTACATAGCAACAGCATAATCAAAACAGCATGGTATTGGCAGAAAAACAGATACACAGACCAATGGAACAGAATTGAAAACCCCGAAATAAACCCACATAAATATGGATAGGTAATTTTTGACAAAGGAGCCAAAAACATACAATGGAGAAAAGAAAGCCTCTTCAATAAATGGTGCTGAGAGAATTGGAAAGCCATGTGCAAAAGAATGAAACTAGACTGCTATCTGTCACCATGTACTAAAATTAACTCAACGGATCAAAGACCTAAACAAGACCTGAAATAATAAACTGCATAGAATAAAACATAGGTAGTAAATTTATGGACCTTGGGTTCAAAGAGGATTTTATGAATTTGACCTCAAAGGCAAGGGAAGAAAAAGCTAAAATAAATGAATGGGACTATATCAAACTAAAAAGTTTCTGCACAACAAAAGAAACCATTGACAAAACAAAGAGGCAACCAACCAAATGGCAGAAGATATTTGCAAGTAATGCCTCTGATAAGGGGCTAATATCCAAAATATATAAGGAACTCATACAACTCAACAACAAAAAGACAAACAATCCAATTAAAACATGGGCAGAGGACCTGAATAGACATTTCTCTCAAGAGGACATATAAATGGCCAATAGATGTATGAAAAGATGCTCAACATCACTAATAATTAGAGAAATGCAAATCATAACCACAATGAGATATCACCTCACACCAGTTAGAATGGCTATCATCAACAAGACAAATAATAGCAAGTGTTGGAGAGGCTGTGGAGAAAAAGAAACCCTCATACACTGTTGGTGAGAATGCGGATTGGTGCAGCCGCTATGGAAGGCAGTGTGGAGGTTCCTCAAAAAATTAAGAATAGAATTACCATATGACCCAGCAATCCCTCTCCTGGGTACCCAAAAAATCTGGAAACATTATTTGTAAAGCTATATGTGCTCTGATGTTCATTGCAGCTTTATTTACAGTGGTCAAGACATGGAAACAATCAATAGATGATTGGATAAAGAAGTCATGGTATATATACACAATGGAATACTACTCGGCCATAAGAAAAGATGAAATAGCGCCATTTGCGACAACATGGATGGATCTTGAGATTATTATGCTAAACGAAATAAGTCAGACAGAAAAAGTTAAGAACCATATGACTTAACTAATATGTGAGAAATAAAACTGAAAGCAACAAAGGAACAAAACAAACAAATAGAAAAACAAAAACTCATAGACACAGATAATAGCTTAGTGGTTACCAGAGGGTAAGTGGGGGAAGAGAGATAGAATAAGGTAAAGGGAATCAAATATATGGTGATAGGAGAACTGACTTTCGGTGGTGAACACACAATGTGATATATAGATGATGTATTACAGAATTATATATTTGAAACCTGTGTAACTTTGTTAACCATTGTCACCCCAATAAGCTTTAATTAAAAGGAAAAAAAAGATCCCAGGTTGATACAAACAATTCTAAGTTGATTTTCTGTTCTTTCTCTGTAGTCATGATTCAGAACATTTCTGCTTTTCTTGAGTTCCTGAACTCAGTTTCACAAACCATGTGTTGGACTCAGGCTGTCAATACAGCCTGTCCCTAGCTCCCAATTTCCCTTCAAAATTTCTTTATATCTTCATCCAACCTTTTCCTTCTCCTAGCCTGTGTCAGAGAAAGGATTACTTCTTTCAAAAGGTAAGCATTTTCATCTGTTTTTCTGTATGCACATGGGAGAACCTACAGAAAAATAGAAGATAAAAGGAAAATTGTTATTGAATGTATTGTTCTATTACACATCGATTCTGTAATGCTATATATTTGGTAATTATGTTGTTTTAATATAGAGTTTGAAAAGCTTTTCTAAAATATCACTTGTACTGTATGTTATCTCTAGTGGGGAATATTATTTTGTTATTAAAATGTGTTAATCAAGTAAAGTGGATTTGTTTTGTTTTACTCAGAGAGACTGGTGGTGGTAGCCGAACACTGTGAACAGAGTCTAGAAGACTTACTTCGAGAACGGAAACCCGTAAGGTACTTAGTAATATCAGGAAATTTAAATTAAAAGCAGAAATTGGCAAACAAAAAGGTATTTTAATTAAAAATTGCAGGCTTTTCATTTCTTCTGTTACTTGTTTAATGATAAAATACAGGTGCAAATTTTCATTTTAGGAAATTTAATTCAAGGGCCTCATAGAAATTTATCATTGACATTGTCCAATGTTCAGCTTTTGTGAGGTAGGCATTCCCAAAAGAACTTGACAAAAAAAAAAATTTCTACAGAGCGTATGTGTGAAAATTTAAAATCTTTTTTGTACTAAGCATTTCTCTAGCTGACATTAAGAGTATTTTCCTTAGAGGAGTACTTATCACAAAATCCTGGCATTCCTAGGGACACAGTGAGCTGTGTTATGTAAAGGCCATGTTGAAGAGGAGCGAAACTTAATAAGCATAGTTTGGGTCTATAGAAGCTAATGCTATAATTTAAATTCAGTTATTTCAATGACTCAGTAAATTAATTTTCTATTTTAGGCATTCTTGGCAAGAAGAGCTTGTTTCTAAATTTTAGTACGAATTTATTCTATTAAATTAGCTTCTTCACATATTTTCTGAAAATATCTTAAAATCATCAAATATACTTCTTTAATGAATGAAGTTGTACAAAACCAATGAAAACTGCTTACCAGGAGGCTTTATAGGATTTTAAATATCAGTTCTAGTTTAAAGAAATACCTACTCTTGTTGGTTAATACTTTTTAAACACTGCTGTATTCTAGATAAAAATAAATTGTTTCCATGGGAGAAAAAAAGTATGTATCTTACTAAATGGTAGTAATTTAATGGAAGCAAAACAAATAAATTGAATAAAAGTGCTTTTTTTGCTACTTTAAATGATTTGGTTTTAAGTAGTCTCTGGAATGAAAGATGCAGATATCAAATATACCCTTGCCGCCTTCAGAAAAGTATAATCTGACGTAGGTGATAAAAGTGACTTTCTATGTACTTAGAAATAGCTTAACCTTATGTAGTGAATGTGTTTTTATAATTTTTGCATGTCACAAATCTTTTATTTTATTTTGTGAGAATATATCACGTTTTGCTCACCAATAAATTTATACTTTATATACCACTGGTGCTGTGAACAATTCTCTGACAGTTAGGTGACATTAAAATTGAAAAACATCTTTATGGAAAAGAACACTTTAGCTTTGAGGGACCTGTATGGGGTAATGGGAATTTTTTATATCCTGATCAGGGTATTACTTACATGGTGCGTGTTCTTGCAGAATTTGCCAAAGCTCACTGAAATATACACTTAAAATGTGTGCATTTTGCCTATGTAAATTATACCTTCAGTTTTTAAAAAGCCTGTTGAGTTATTAGGTTGTCGGAAAAGTCATGACATGTTTTTTCTATGTTTTTTGTTGAAAAATGTGTCATGACTTTCCCGACAACCCAATATTTACTTGTCTTGAGTTGTGAATCCCTCATATGGCAACAATATTATGGTGTTAATGAGGATGCTTGATCAAGTGGCATACTTTGCATTTCTTTGTTTCTATAAGAAGAAATAGTGTGAGTTAGTTATTGCTTCTTAACAAATTACCTCAACACTTAGTAGCTTAAAACAACAGTAAACAATTCATAGCAGATTCAAAAATGGCTTAGCTGGATTGTTCTGGCTCAGGATCTCCTAAGGATGCAGTCAGTTTATCAGCTGAATCAGTAGTCATCTGAAAGCTTAACTGGGGCTGGGTACTCTGTTCTAAGATAGCTCAGCCATTTGGTACCATTGGTTGACAGGAGACTTTAGTTCCGCCCTGCCTGAGTGCCTTCCCACAGGCCTTTTGGCTGTCCTCACAGCATGGTGGTTAGCTTCTTAGAGTGAACATCTAAAAGAGAAAAGAAAGCAATGTGGAAGCTGCAATGCATTTTATGATCTAGCCTCAGGAACCACACACTGTCCTTCATGCAGTATCCTGCCAGATACCTGCCAGCCATTAGCTCCACACAGTGTGGGAGGGGACTACACGAGAAGAACCCCGGAGTCAGGGATCTCTGGGGACCATTAGAGGCTGGCTACCACCAGTCTTGGAGATCATGCAAGTACTTATACAAACACTAGGAGTGAGGTCCTAAACCAGCATTAACACTAGCTGAAAACTACTATTTTTTCTTATTATAAGAAATAAGTTCTTAAAGTAATTTAGTATTCATTTAAGGTATTTGGGGCAGAGGAAAAGGAGTTTACTCAATGAGGAGAGAGAGAGTAGATCATTAAGAGAATATCCAGAAGGATTAGAGGTGAAATAGGCCCGTCATAGACATAGCTGTGCTGCTATCGGAATTGCTCTACAGTCTAACGATTGATTTACCCACGGTCTTAGGTTCCCAGCCATTCCGAAGGACTCTATAAGCCACAACTAGAGTACTTTTCTGGTCCTCAGGATGATCTAACCGTAGGATGTTCCTTCCGATTTCAACATTTCCCTCTCAGCCCATGTATGCCCCTCCTTTACTTACTAAAAGAACTGAGGCAGAAAAGAGAAGCTGGTAACTCAGGAGACCAATTTCCATTTTCATCATTTTCCCTCAACTCTAGCATTTTATTTTTTAATTTTCAATTGTACTGTGTTGATATTGCTTTGCCAATAACACTAAATTCATTAGCTCATGAAATGTTTTATTTTTCTGTGCTTGTCATCCTTTATCATTGTTTTAGGGAGGATAAATCTCATAGCAGTGAACACCAATCAATAGTTTCAATAGTGTAAAGGTGTAAAGAAGCCACCTATCTTCAATGTCTCTGTATGTGTCTTCATGTGGATAAAATGTTACAGATGGAAGCATATTCTTTGAGCAAGTAGATCAACATGAACAGGAATAAATGCAAATTTTATATTTTCTTTTATGCTGTTTACATTTTCTAACAGTCTTTCATTTATTTAAAATAGAACATACAGTAGCTTCTATGGGTTTTGTATAATATATTATAATATATTTTATTTTCAAGTAGGATATATAAGCATTTTTGTGAATAAAATACTATTTTTTTAATCATTCTGGTAATAGATTAAAATTCAATATTTTCCTTGTTCATTTTGGAATATAACATTCAGCACTTACTGTCTTTAGCAGAAATGAATCTGTCGGGTTCAGTTCCAAGTTGTTACCTGATCCATCCTTCTAAATTAGTTTTGTGGAAAAATATTTGAATTTCCACATGTTTGGATTACATTTGTCTCCAATAACAGAGCAGGTTTCATGTGCAGAGTTGATGTGCTGCAATTTTAATTAATTCTATAACCTGTTTATGGAAAGTGAGATGTTCTTATGGCTTATAAATCATTTCTTTTTCCTACTGCCAAAAGTAAGCACCTTTCACCTGTGAGAAAGGCTGATGTAAAGTAAACAGAAAATCTATATAAATCTATATAGTTGCAATTTGAGACCCATGATTTTTACTTATCCATCTGTCTCTAACTGTTGCAAAAATGTAAGCTGCTGGTTGTCTGGTACTTATTTGCAGTTAGTTGTTTGAACTTAAACATCATTCGAGGTGTATTTCTTACTGGGTTTATTTTGAAGAAAAGTTAAATCTTTTGTAAAATTGGTTGCATGGGGAGTAGAGGAACAAAAACTAGAAACTCAGAGGCGTCTTCTGTCAGTTTACTCACTAACTTTTTTTCATAACAAATTTAATATCATTGAACTAAGTAATACCGTTTTAAAACATAGTAGTATTTTGTATTATAAATATATTATAGCTTAAGACTATCATGCGGTTTCAGATCCTACTAGAAAATTAAGCATTCTCCCTTTTTATAATTTTAATGGCCATAAAATGCTTTCGAGAATTCATGTTATCCAAATAAAATAATGCTTTTGTATTCTGTATGACCCAGAGGTATTACCAAGTCATTCTTTTATAAAGTAATGTTATTTGTGTGGATAGTTTGCTAACCTGGTATGAAAGAGAAAGCGTCTCACCAGGTTTTTCTTGTTTTTTTTTTTTTTTTTTTTTTGAGCCTATTCAAGTTTGAATATGAGGAGTTAGTTTCTGGAAAATGCTTTTCTCCTTTTAGTGGCTTTTATATGCTACTTGTGCCAGAGTTCGATCTTGCCAATATTTCTCTCCAGTTTCAGTTAAATGATCAAAATCATTTGTTGGAAACATGGAGGCATGGAATTCAATTAAACTCCTATAACCAGTAGGTTTTAAGAAAATAGAGTGTTAGAAGATTTGTTTGAAGTCATCTCATATTCAGTGCCTGTGAATCTGCTTAATTGCTACCCTAAAGCCAGATTCAAGATGGTGAAAAGTGGAGAAATGAAATTTCAGCTCCTTTCTGAAATATTTTCCAGAGAATGTTAAAAAAAAGAGATTCACCTTCATCACTTCTATCAAAGTAAGCATGAGGAAATCGTTTGCCTTTTAAGTCTAGGTGCTATTTGGAAAGGATTTTCCTTTTGTGTTAGTGTTATTCAGAGCATGTACTTTTGCTTAATCTGTGAAAGTGCCAGCAAGTGAAGTTCATGGACAGATATTCAGCAGAACTTTGGCACATGCGGTAAAGTTTCTTCATTGCCCTTAAATTTGCAAGTGAAGATGGGGTGAGTAGTGCAGGCATGTTTCTTTAATAAAATGTAGTTTGTCACATGTTTTTAGGGTTATAGTTTTGAAAATTTACCAGAGAACGATCAGTAATGCAAGGTTATACATGGAGACTTTGATGGGAAGCAGGCTGTGTCTGCAGCTGTTCACTAGCTTGATGGAAAACAGGGTCTGACTTAACTCGGATGAGTAAGTTTTATTCACCCCCTATTAAAAGATTGCCTACTCACTGAATTAGATACCCCCAAGAATTTTGGACACATTGTAGAATGCAGTCCAGAGCGGGATAAAGAGCCACAGGTCATAGTCATCAGAAAGAGGCAGTAGTATTCTTACTTTAGAGTAGACACCTGAAGGTGGAAGTAGAGGCACTCCTCCATTTTTTGCCTTCAAGGGCCCTAGTTCAAAGTGCATTTGAAATGATTACAGTGGAGTCAGGTAACTTAGAGATTTATATAACTGATGTATATTTTACTTGTTTTGTTTAAAGATGGAAAATAGCACCAAAAGATGCTCTTCGCTCAGGCTTGGAATTTTGCAGTTATCTTTTGCTTTCTCTCTCTCCTGTATCCTATATCCTGTTAGTTGTCAAGTATCATTAACAACAGCCTTGGTGATACTTCTGGCATTTCTGCTGTCTTCTACATTCTTTAGTTCAGGCCTTCATCGCCAAACACCTTGACCGTTGCATGGCAGCATTCTCCTAACCGGTCTTCCTGCCTTTAGACTTCCCGTATTCCAATCACTCCTACTTTCTGCTACTATATTAATATTTTAAAAAATCAGTCCATTCCCTGCTCAAAAGCATTTGGTGGCTGTCCATTTTTTGTGTGTGGAGGAATGCATTTTATAGGCATAAGATATTGACTTCAACCTAACTCTAGATTTTTTCCAAATAGTGTCTACATTTTACAAGTAGTTTTTATCCTTACCAATATATCATTGAGGAGACTGAGTGTCCGAGAACTGAAATACACCATGGAGGCTGCGCTTTTTGCCCCATAGTGCATCTCCATTCTTTGGCACGGGGTATGTAGTACTTCTTCAAGTAAGTCACTTACCTCTGTATCCCTCTATACCATACCACTGAACCAAAGCAAAAATTGTATTTTCCTTCTCCAAATTCCATCATTATATTGGATCTCTCTAGTCGTAAGTTACCTTTCCCCTTCTAGCTTGTAATTGTTTGCTTGCAATTATAGAATTAAGAAAGGTACGGTTTCCTTTCCCTAATTAACCATACTTTTTTCATATGTAGACTGTAATTTTTCATTTTTCTGTCTCCTAAGGTTGTAAACATCAGAGTTTGCATGTAGTTAATGTGTTGTAAATGAACTATTGAATGACATAATTATGTTTTTAGTTTAGTCATGCAGTTTGAATTCTATTTCCCTTTTATTTTCCTTTTAAGTTATGTGCTGTAATTTTATTTCCTAGACAAATAAGTTTTGGTGAAAGTCTGACAGCAAATGTTGTCTTGGTAATTTGTTAACTATTTTCTTGGAAATATTTTTTTAATAGAATAATTAGCGGAAACACATTTTTTATTTTCATTCTCATGGCTCTGGAGAAGAACCCACTTCTAAGTTCATTCAGGTTTTGGGCAGAATTCAGTTCCTTGCACCTGTAGGACTGAGGTCCCTATTTCTTTGATTGTTGTCAGTCAGGACTGCTCTTAGCTCCTAGAGGCCATCTGCATCTCCAAAGCCGGCAGTGGAGAATCTCCCTCACATCTCATCTCCCTCATTTTGGGATTCTCTTATTTCCACTGTCTAGGTCCAGATTAAGGGACTTGTGTGATAAGGTTAGGCCCATACAGACAGCCCCCTTGTCTTTAAGTCAGCTGTGCCATATAACAGCACATGATCATGGGGGTAAAATCCATCATATTCTTAGTCTTAGGGATTATGCAAAGTGTACATCAGGGAGCAGGGATCTTGGGAACCATCTTAAAATTCTGCCTACCACAGTTTGGTTACAAAAAATTGGGGAAACATTTTTAGTCTTGAACAAGTTTGATATTTGTTGTTCTTGTTTGTATTAGTAAGTCATTGTGGCTGAGATCATGGGAACTGTAGTGTGTCCGGGTCACCAAAACCACTTCCAGCTTCATTGATTCACTAGAAGCACTCACAGGACTAGAAGTCATTGTACGAATGGTTACATTATACTCATTTTATTATAGCAAAAGGGAACAAAGCAAAATCAACAAAGGGAAAACAGTGGGACACCCAAGGGAGGAAAGCAGACACAAAGCTTTCCAGCATCCTCTTTCAGAAGAGTAGCAGAGGATGTACTTAACTTAATTCCTCTGGCAACTAATTCTGACAACACATATGAAATGTGGCCTATTAGAGAAACTCGCCTGAGCCTGGAAGTGAAGGGTTTTTGTTGGGGGTTGGTCACAGAGTCACATAGTGCCTGTGCAACTGCAATTACTGATGCCCCAGACCACCCAGAAGGAAAGCAAGCACCCAACATATCACATGGTTTGCACAAACTATCCAGACAGGCCAGAGTGGTTCCAGGCTTCAAATGGGCAAGACCCTCTTATCTGAACATCCAAGAGCACAATTTCCAGGAGACCCCAAAGGACCAGTTAGGACAATAGGCACTTTTGGGGAATGTGCAAGGTTTGAAACTCATAAGATTCCTTTTTCAGGAGGTATTAAAGTAGATTTAATAGCCCACTTCCAAGAGTTCATGAAGCATGTTATGATTCCACAAATTTAGCAGCTTAAAACAACACAAATTTATTATCTCATAGTTCTGTAGGACAGAGGTCTATTGGGCTTGGCTGGTTTCTCTGCCTTAGGTCTAACAAAGCCAAAGTCAAGGTGTGAGCATTTCCTCTGGAGACACCAGGGGAGAACCCCTCTCCAGGCTTACGCTGGTTGTTAATAGATTTTAGTTCCATGAGATTATAAGACTGAGATACCCATTTCTTTGCTGGCTGTTGGCCAAGAGTGGTTCTTAGCTTCTACAGGCCACCAGCATTCCCTGGCTCAGGGATCCATGTCTTCATCTTTAAAGCTTGTAGCAGGAAGACCAGTCCTTCTGATGCTTTGAGTCACTGAGCTCTCCTGCCTTTCTTCCGTCACTCTCTCTGACTGATATTTCTGCTTTGCTCTTCTACATTTAGGGTTCATGTAATTACTTTGGGCCCACCTGGAAAATTCAGGGTACTCCCCCTATTTTAAGGTTAGCTTATTAGCGCCCTAATTCCATCTGCAAAGTCCCTTCACAGCAGTGCATAGGCTAGTGATTGATTGACTATCCCAGTGACAGGAATCTTGGGAGGGCAGCTTTAGAATTCTGCCTACCACAGTCTTTATACAGGCAAGTACTAAAGTCTTTTCTCCTCACTTAAATCTAAATTTCAAATTATTAATTATACCTCAGTTTCTAAAAGAAATGATTAATTTATTAAGCAATGTGAATTTTTTCAACAATTATAAGTACAGAGGGTGCCAAAAAATGTATATACATTTTAAGAAAGGGGAAAAAAACTGTTAAAATTATAATACTCAATATATACCGATAACAAAATATGAATACAAGTCATGTGTATATATTTTTTTGGCACCCCTAATATGTTTAGCCCCTGTATTCATAAATTTTTCTGAGTCACTCAAATTGCCAGGTATCTTCAGATAAGAAAATCAAAATGTAATGAAGTTTAAATTTAAACTTTATTGTATGCTATTTTCCAGAATAATTGTCAAGAGTAAAGTAAACTCTGTGTTTATTAAAATAAAATTCTCACCGGGGAGAGGGAACTACTTCAGTGTCCATGTACAAAAAGATGGTCAGAAAACTTGTAAATATGTTGATGTAGAAGGCTGACTTACGTGTTATTTTCCATTAGAGACATGGTTTTTTAGCCAAATGCATTCTCAGTTGAATATTTTAGTGAAGTATTAGATGTGCTATATTTAGAGACGGGGGGTGGCTAGGATGAGGGGAAAAAAGGAGACTGAATTTGGGCTAGGGAATATATGTAACAAATGATATATCATTTGATGAATGTTGACAAATGTGTACACCTGTAGAATACAAACACCTCAAAATTAGATCACAACCATTATCCTAGGTTTTCCCCTCATGCTCCATCTCATTAAATCTTATTCTTCACCCCACTCCCAACTCCCAGAAGTAACCACTTTTCTTATTTTTTTCACCTTAGATTAGTTTTGCTTATTCTAGCACTTTATAGAATTAGAATTATACAGTATTTACTCTTTTCACTCACCCTAATGTTTCTAGAAGTCACCTTTGTGGATTCATGCATTATAGCTCATTTCTTTTTATTGCTGAAGTGTATTTCATTTTATGAATATACCAGTTTGTTTAGCAATTTTCTGTTTATGAACATCTGGGATATTTCCAGGATTTGGGCCATTATAACTCAAGTTGTTATGAATGTTCTGGTAAGTCTTCTTTTGTGTGTGTGTGTGTGTGTGTGTGTGTGTGTGTGCGCGCGCGCGTGCGCGCGCGCAAATGTTTTCATATCTCTGGATAAATATGTAGCAGTAGAATTGATAGCTTTTAGGGTAGGAATATGATTAATATTAAAAACCACCAGACCTTTTTTCCAAGTATTGTACATTTCACCTTACTACTAAAAATGTGTGAGAGCTCTAGTTCCTCCATTTTCTCACCAGCAGGTGATGTTTTCATTCTTTTAGCCGCTGTAGTGGTGATATACAAGGTGTAATCAAACAATATGGTGAATGTTTAAATTGAAAAAAAAAATTATTACAGTAAAAGAAACATTGCCATTAATCCCTCTCAGAATACTCCCCCTTGCTTTGAACACACACACTCATCCCATTGTTCTTGCCACTTTTTGAAGCAGCTCTGGAAGTCTTCTTTTGTGAGTGTCTTTACGAGTGTTCAAGGAACAATGTGTGTAGAAAACAATGTGCCTGAGAAATGGGCAAATGGTTTCATACTCCATCATGACAATGCTCCGTGTCACACATCGCTTCAGGTACTACAATTTGTGTCAAATAAAAACATTATGGTGTGTCTTCATCCACCTTATCACCATATCTGACACTGTGTGACCTTTGGCTCTTCCCCAAAGTCGAAATGACCATGAAAGGAAAACGTTCTGAATCAAGTCAGAACATTGAGGCAGCCATGACAGCGCAACTAAAGACACTCAAGAAAGAGAACTTCCAGAACTGCTTTAGAAAATGGCAAGAATGATGGGATAAGTGTGTTCGAAGCGAGGAGGAGTATTTTGAGGGGAATTAATGGTAATATATCTTTTACTGTAATACAGTTTTTTTTATTTAAACATTCACCATATTTTTTTATCATACCTCATAGTAGTATCTCATTGTGGATTAGATTTGCATTTCCATGGTGACTAAAGATGTTAAGTGCTCAGTAGTTATTGGCCATTCGTATGACATACATATCTGTTCAATTTTTGGTCCTATTTTTAAGTGGGTTATTTTTTATTGATTTATAGGCATTTTTGTATATTCTCTATGTCCTCCATACATATACTTTGCTATATAGATATATTTTACAACTATGTTCTGCCAATCTGGCTTGTCTATTCATTTTTTAAGGTGTATCTTGATGAGCAGAAGTTATTATTTATGACAAAGTTTTATATATCAGTTTTTTATGGTTATTGCTTTTTGTATTGTTTCTGAGAAATTTTTGGCTCCTCCCAAGTCATGAAGATACTCTTACATGTTTGCTTCTAGTCTTATATTTTATATTGGATCTTTGATCTCCTTCAATTTAATATTTTTATGTGGTGCTCATGTTCAGTTTTTACCATATGGATATTCAGTTGTTCCAGCTTTATTTGTTTAAAGGACTTTCCTTTTCTCATTGGGTTGCTTTGGTGCTTTTATTGAAAATTAAATGGCCATGTACATGTAGGTCTGTTTCTGACCTTCTATTTTATTTCACTTATCTATTTTCTTTATGACAGTGCCACACTACCTTAATTACTTTAGCGTTATTATAAATCTTGAAGTCAGGAAATACAAGTTTTCCAATGTTGCTGTTTTGTTTGAAGATTCCTTTAGCTATCCTTGGTTGTTTGCATTACACATAAATTTTATAATAAGCTTCTCAGATTCTCAAAATAGTTGATGGTATTCTGATTGGGATTGCATTGCATCTATGAACCAATTTGGGAACAACTGGCATCTTAACAATATTGAGTCTTCCAATAAATGAACATATTGTTTCTCTTCAAATTTTTAAGTCTTTTTAAATTTCTTTCAGCAATATTTTATAGTTTACAATGTAAAGTTCTTGCTCTTTTGTTAAATTTATCCCTGAGTATCCTGTGTTTTGGTACAATTGTAGATAAAATTGTGTTTTATTTTCTAATTATTTGCTGCTAGTATATAAAAATGCAGATAGCATAGCATATAGTTTATAAGAATACAAGCATCAAATAGGTCTAGGAAAAAGAAATAAGGCATAAAGACTATAAGAAGGAAGAGAAGGAGAGGAGGAAGAATAACAAGAGGAGGAAGAGAGGAGGAGAGAAAGTTACAAACCTGTTTCTATTCAATGATGAAATGATTTTTTATGTAGAAAATCCTAAGGAATCTATAAAAGAATTAATAAGTGAGTTTAGCAAGGTCACAGGAATCAAGGCCATTATAAAAATATTAGCAATAAAATATTAGAATATTTTGCTTGTTTAGCAGTAAATCATCCACTTACCGTCTTTTTTTCTTAACTATGTTAGATTGGATCTCCCTCTTGGAAAATCAGGTGATCCAATGAGGTAGAAAATAATCATATAATATAGCCTTTGAATAATATTAAGGTCTAGAGTGGATTCACTAGCTGGTAGTCCCAAGGACTTAGATGTGAAACTGTTTTTAGCTAGACAAGGTGCTAGAAATCACCAAATTGGGGGCTTGTGCTACAGAAAAGATGACTTGACAATATCTGTCTAGAGGTTATCTGAGACGAGATAGCTGGAAAGCCAATATAGCCGGTTTTCAAGGATGATAAATATTTCTTTAATGTTTTAATCAAAGACAGATATTTTTGACTGAGTGAAGGGTGATCCTGTCTCTGCATGGATATAGGCCACAGCCATACTGTTGGCAAGGTCAGAACTTTTCTGAGAGAGTACAGTTGTATCTGATCAATTGCTTAAACTAGTACTTGATTTGAGCCCCAGTGGACAGCAAAGTAAAACATGGGAAAAAATTTTTCTTTGTTTGAAAACAGAATTGAGAGTGGAAATTGTCAAATGTCCTTCTCTATCATAGACTAAGCCAAATGTGTCCCCAACAAAATTTTAAAATTTGAGAAGTCTGCTCTGTGAACTTGTCAAAATAGCAAAACTATCCCCTAGACACCTAAATGAGTTAACTTGTTGAAAGGTGTTCTTTACAATTATTCATCTGGTTGTCACTGTGCTCTCCAAAATGGTTTTAGTTTTGGCATAATTAAGGTTAGAAGTTCTTTCAAACAATAATGGATCAGAATTTCTTGAAGCTATTTCTGGATGGAAGGTCATGTCATCAGAACCTCTCTGCAGAGTCAGGAGGGATATATCTAGTTTACCTAAAAGCATTCAAGCTAAGAAGGGAGGACTATCGCTGGCTTTTTGTGTCTTCCTCTCAAAACAGTTACTGCCCTGACAGAGAGGGCCACTTTTGCTTATTGTTAACCTGTAATAATATTTCCTTAAAGGCTTTTTGAGGAATATTAAAAACCCTTGAGATAATACTTATGTTGTATAGTCTGGCACGTAAGTGATAATTATCTGTGGTGTCAAAAGCAGATGACATGTCAAAAATTCTGTCAAAAGATTTATTAACAGAAGTAGACTGACTTTAACAGGAGAAACTAATTAAGACAATGGTCAGTGGTATGGTAGTTAGACATGTAACTTTTCCTTTTCTTAAATGTTAGCCTTGAAAACCAATGTCTATAATTAATTGACAAAGTTTTTTAGAAGCTCTTTTATCTAAATGAATTCTCTCTAAATGTTTCAATAGGATGTACTATACATTTGGTAATAACTGAGGAAATGATATATAAGGAGTTAAGTTAAAGATATTAGCCACAATTTTAAGAGCTTTGGGACATTCTTTAAGTGGGACACTTTTAAATTTAAAACATTTAATCATATCATTCATAAACGAAGGATAGAAAAAAAGGAGGGGACACAGTATTTATTAAACACATACTATGTTTTAGTTACTGTGCTACATGCTTTTCATGGGTAACTTTAA
>NW_017731376.1:20377-25754 GCF_001890085.2 Hipposideros armiger | reverse complement strand
GAGTCCACACCACTCCAATCTCTGCCTCCATCTTTACATCTCCCTTTTCTGTGTGTATCTTTTTCTCTGTGTGTCTCTCTCTTATAAGGACACTTGACATTGGAATTTGTGCCTGCCTGGATAATCTATGATAATCCCTTATATGCAAGGACTCTTTTTCCAAATAAGGTAACATTCACAGGTTACGAAGATGAGGATATGGAGATATTTTGGGGAGGGGACACCATTTTAGACTGTATCTACTAATACTATTATTCATTAATATACTGTAGTTTTCTGTGACTTCATAAAAGATTACTATCCTTCAAATTTTAAACAGTATTCTGGGGTCATTATGGGTTTCTGTGGGTAAAAGTTTTTCTTACTCTCTTTTATAGCTTGCTGGAATGACTTTGATCTTCCTTCAATCATAGTCTTAAAACCTGTGACTCTAGTTGAAGGTTAGGAGAAATTGAAGGTGTGGAAAAATAGACAGAACTACCTCATTCTGGTGATCTGTCTTAGGAAAAAAGTAATTATGTAGAGGGCTGGTCGAGTGGCTCAGTGGGTTAAGAGCACAAGCTCTGAGCAACAGGGTCGCCGGTTTGATTCCCACACGTGCTACAGTGAGCTGCGCCCGAGCTGAGCTGCTGCTGAGCTGCCCACAGGTGGCAGGATGGCTCAACTGGTGAGAGCACATGCTCTTAATGCCAAGGTTGCTGGTTCGACTCCCGCATGGGATGGTGGGCTACACCCACCCACAACTAAGATTGAACACGGCACCTTGAGCTGAGCTGCCGACAGGAGGCCACGTGGCGACTGGACTTGGAGCTGAGCTAGCTGCACCCTCCACAACTAAGATTGAAAGACAACAACTTGGCTGTTGCCTTCCCCAATTTCCCAATAAAATCTTAAAAAAAAAAAAAAGTATGTAGATAAGTAAGCAAAACTCCCTAGAGTTCTACGTTAAGTTTGGGGACAAAACCCCAGCTATTAAAGTGTTAAATTTTCCCTTGTTCTGCCTTCTCTTCAGATGTATCATGGGAACCTTACAAGGTCAATAGAATTAGTTAAGAACAAAATTTGAATATTTTTTGGATTCTTTGATCAATATATGATCACTGTGTTACCACACTTTTAATAAATAGAGTAGAAAGTATAAATAGGGAATTTACATCAATCATATTTCTTATAATTTGCTTAAGACAGATCAACACATTATTGAAGGGAACATTTCCATTTGACAAACTTTTGGTTGCACTATTCTGTCTCCCAGACTGAACTAAATAAGTGAATAAAATACAGGCTCTCTCCCATTCACCATTTGTTGTGATGGGTTAGAGGTAGAGTGACAGATGGCCCAAAACATGTAAAGTGCTGGTCCACTTAACAAAATGTAAATTGGTCTCAAATCAAAATTCTGAGCAGTAATAGAAATTTGTTCATTCTTTGTTCACATAGTAATATGTAAATACATTTAATTAAAAGAAAAACTTTGGCATGAGTGAGGGTACAGATCCAACAAAATATGAGCCATCATAGTTTTTGTCTTAGAGAAAAGTTATAGCCTTATGTCATCCCAAATGCTGCCAGAACATGGGAAGTGGGACATATTACCCAGTGCGTTTGCATAGCCCATATCGGTAANTTTTGAGAGGATGAGCTGCTTTAAATTTCCAAGTTCAATGAGTCCTGTCATTAATTATCAGACTATCTTTCTGGATTTGTGAGGATTTCTTTGTTTACTGGCATCTTGATCAAACTAGAAACCAGAGAACCCAGTCCTTTCATTTTAGCAGACAAGCAACCTAGCAAAACTGGTTTCATTATCACCCAAATCTATTGTTATACTTATGGCAGAGTGGGTTCTCTTGTAAGGTAATTGGAGTGGAGAAATGAAAACTGCATGTAGTACAAAAAAATATGCTTGGGATTCATGAATTCTTATTCCATCTTGGCCATCTCAGCCATCTATTCCAATTATTTATGCAAATACAAAGTTTAAATTAGAAATAATTATTTAAATTATACAGGGCCTCAGAGGGGAAGGACTTAAAAAATAATGATGACTACAACAACATAATTGCCAAAATTTTGTGCAATAACTTTGTGGTAGACATTGTCCTAAACATTCTACAGTGATTACCATATTTTTCCGTGTACGTATTTTTGCTTGTATAATGTGCTCCCGTGTATAATGAATACCCACGTTTTTGGCCCAAACTTTCAGGGGGAAAAAAGCTTTAATTTTTTAATTCAAATTTTTGTTTGTTTACATTTAGGTACTTGATTTTTGTATTATAAAGGAATTTTAGCATTTATCTTTTTAACATATTATGGTACAAGAAATTTTATGTTACAGATAATTACAAAACACAAGCACAGATATAAGGTATAAGAAATTTTATGTGCGGGTAACAAATTTACGATATTTACACATCATAGAAGGCCAAGAACTTTTCGTCATTGCAATGCATTCATCATAAGTTCAACAAAACCGATTATCATATTCCAGGGTATTATTTTTCATATGGATATTGTTATTGATTTCTAGAGTTATACTTTTAACTCATAAACATAAATAAAATAATTAAAAACATATAGATACTGAATTAGTACTGCCCATGTATAATGCACATTCTTATTTTTCCCTCATAAATTTGGGCAAAAATGTGCACATTATACATGGCAAAAATACGGTATTTTTTTCCTAATAAGAGCTCTATGATTTAGTTTGCTACTGTTACTTCCATTTAATGTGTGAGGAAACTTAGGATCCTGTGAGGAATGTACTAATATTTCCCTGGTCATATACCTATTAAATTGTAAGAGTTCCATATTCTCCCCTAATGATGGCAAAATATTTTGCAGTCATAAAAACTCTTAACTTCCTATCTTCAGTGTTCCAGAAAGGAGCAAGCCATTTTTTTTGGTTGCTATGTAAGTCCTGAGATTTTCACTCAGACCAGTTTGAGAACAATTACTGAAGCCAGGGGAAAGTGTTTGACAAAGGCCTGAGTCACATTTGCATTCCTAAAGGCAGAACATGTGAACTGAGGTATATAGGAGAGAGATGGAAAACCTGGAATGAAAAATTAAGTTATCATTGGAAGAAGCGAGCATGGGTGTCAGGGAGGGAAACAATAAATGTGTCTGCATTTTAAAGACCTGATGTTGAATAATATTGTATATCAACTACAATTATATATACATATAGTCACGGGACATGGAATAGAATGTGGGAATGGAGTCAATGGAATACTAATAGATAAGTATGATATCGGGGTAGGAGGGCAGTGGATGTGGGGAGGGGGGTTGTTTCTGTGTGAGGGTGAAAAAGATAACTATTGCATTGTTCTGTACGCCTGAAACTAACAATAAAAAGTAAATAAATAAAGACCTGGTAACTGAGGCTTAGAGCATTTACTTTATCATTACCTGTCACAGTGCTATAGCTGGAGCTCATATCATCTCTTTTGAATTTACCATCCATGCAGTTAAACACTGAGGGACAGTATAGTTAAGGACATGCTCTCTAAGACCAACCTGCTGGGTTTGAATCTCAACTCCACCATTTACTCACTTGGATAAATTCCTTAACTGCTCTGTGCTTCAGTTTCAAACCGTATGGGATAGTGGGAAGAATTAATGAACTAACAGATGTGAATTACGTATAACAGCACTTGTTTACTACTAGTTTTCCAAGTGTTTCCTATTAGTAGCAGTAGTGGTAATCAGTGCTATTATTATAACTACTATAGTGATTATTGGATATTATTATCAATAAGCATTGCCTGTAGAACAGTCATGGCCTTTTTATGGTGACCAATTGTGACTTAAATTATGACTAATTTATTCAAGGGCCATTTCATACTTCTTCATTGAGTACAAAGTATATGTTTCCGACACTGGGCTAGGTGCTACTGAATCTGGAGATGAAAATATAGAGTCCAGACCTTTAGAGAGATTGTTAACTAGTGAGGAGACAGTTATAACACGCAATTACAACATAACATTTTAAATAAGTACGAACGAGAGGTATATACAAGCTATCTTGGTAGACAGAGCACCTCATAGCAGGAGAATCCAGAAAAGTTTTAGTAAGGAAATAATGCTTGTGTTGAATCTTAAAAGATGGATAAGTATCAGCCAAGTGAACCAGATAGAAGGGCAGAGAAAACAGCATGTGCAAAAAGGCATTGATACACAAGCATATAAATAAAGCAGAGACAGAGTGAGTGTCCATGAAAGGAAAGGTGGAGGAAGTGAACTTGGAAAGCTAAGTAGTAAAAACATGCCTTAGAGAACAAGGAGAATACTCTCCCTATTTTTCTTGATAAAACGGTTTGGGAGGGTAGATTGGGGCACTCTTGTTTAAGATGATGAGTCTTTTGAATATAGGTTGCTGTTTCAGACAGTGACTTAGGATGAAAAAGTAGTGGTCACATGAAGAATGACTGATATCCTACTCACGAGTTCCTCTGAGATTTCCTTGAAGAGAGATTGTGATTTTCTCTGCCCTCATCATCTAAATCAATGAAAGTTTTAGCTCTCTTCTACAGCAATCTGGTCAGCGCATTTGACCCTAGCATCATGCTATTTGTATCTAGTTGTGCTATCACTGCTCATTTGTTAGTTTATTCACTAGCTAGACATTTCACAGTTGTTGGTTTTGTTTTTCTTAGGCAATAGGCCACAAAAAAACCCAACTGTGTCTGTTTTTTACAGCATTTACCCGAGTGTCAAATCTGCATTCAGAGTGCTTCAAAATCATCATGGTAATGACTGGACATTCTCATATCTTTTAGACAAAGACAAGAGCTTGATTTTCATGTTTTAATGTGCTTCCTTATTAGTTTATGCCCACAATTTTCATTTGTTTTCCCATCATGACAGTTTTAAGAATATGAGACTCCTCAAAATTCAGGACTCTATATTCTTTGTTTCCTTGTGAAACTTTAAATGTGTCGACAGCTTTTCTGGTAAAATACTGTACTGTTTTAGCTATTAAAAGTCTGAAGGAGAAAATGTCCTTTAACAAATTATGGCATATCTATTCAGTGAAATGTTGCTCAGCGGTAAAAAAAAAACATGAACTGGTAATGCAGGCAACAACATGGATGAATCTTCAGAACATCATGCCGAGTAACAAAAGCTAGACACAAAATAGTGCTGTATCATTCCATTTATTTGAAACTCTTGAAAAGACAGATTTAATCTGTAGTGATAGAAAACAGATCAATGATTGCTTAAAGCCAGGGGTAGAATATGGGGACTGGCTGGGAAGGGAAGATGATTTAAATAGAACCTTTTTGAGATGATGGAAATGTTGTGTTTCTTTATCGTGGAAGTGCTTATACTGGTGTATACATTTGTTAAAACTTATAACTGTACTTTT
>NW_017731376.1:16447-17777 GCF_001890085.2 Hipposideros armiger | reverse complement strand
AACATTCTCTAAGCATAGCAAATCAGTGACAGAGTCTCCTGGCTTTATGTCTGAACCTCAGAGCACTAGACTATGCTTTCCATATGTATTTTGATTTATCAAATTAATTTTTTTGCTGAGAAAGGAAAGTTATCTAGTATTCAAGTTGGAAAGTTAATCACCTAATTTATTTGTATTCCATTGAGAATTAGTCACATTACAGATTTTTAACTTTCCACATTGGTTATTTTGTAGTGAGAATTGAATTGTAAAATGGTGTTCCACAACTCACATACAGCTGCGCTGATTTGTTTTTTTAGACCTATCGCAAAGTAATCTTTAGGTAGGCAATTAACCAGCTAATCAACTTACATTTCAAAACATCTGAATATGAGGCAAATAAATTCTTAAATTTAGCATGGATGGGTGTCCTTTCAGGCTAAAACGTGTGCTCAGTAGTGAAATGAATTATTTCCTTTTTGAACTCCAAAATCTTTCTTGTTTTTCTTTTCCTTTAGAAAAAATTGCTCTTAAATAATTATAATATTTTAATAATAAGTGATAAGTGGCTAATTAAGGGTCTCAAAGCTATTAGTTCATCACTGGAAATACCCATCTCCAAATTTTGGAATGATAGAATCACTACAAGTTATATGCTAGTTGAGCTCTTTTGTCTTGAAGTTATAGAGGAGATTTTAGGTCAAAAATAGGACAGAGTTACACAGTTGTATTATTATCTGAACATTAATCACTAGTATTTTATTTTTTCTCTCTGTTTCTTAAATCACACAGTAGCTAACTATATTTTTGTCTGTGTTTCGTCTGCCTTAACATTTTAACTCGGGCTGATACCAAGCAAGGAAAGTTTTAGACCAAAAGGAAAATTTCTGTGGGAGTGATCATGTTTTATAAGGTGAAAGAACATCTTGAACTCATAGAATCCAGAAGTGTGTTTCCTCCCTTGGTTTGCTGACACTGTGGGTATTTTGGCTTGTGGAGTGGCCCTCAGAAATATCATGGATTATAGATCAGAGGAAATAGCATGTGTGGTTTTAGTTACCACCTATACGTGAATGACTTCCAAATCTATCTCAGCAACCCTGACCTCTCATTCTCTTTCTTGGCTTCTATATCTTGCAATCTGAATAACATCTCTTCTTGGAAACATTGCAAATACTGAAAAGAACTGATGGCTTCAGGATGATAGGAATTCTCATTATTTTATTTTGTTAACATCTTTCTTGAGGTATAATACAAGAAAACTGCAAATATTTAGTGTATACATTTGATGAGTTTGATTGGACATGTGCATACACCTATGAAACCACCACCACAATCAAGATGTTAGACA
>NW_017731376.1:14387-16118 GCF_001890085.2 Hipposideros armiger | reverse complement strand
TGTTTTAAGTCTAACAGAGTAGTCCCCCTCATTGATTTTTTCCTAGTGTTTTCTATATATATGCAATATTCATTGTTCTTTCCACACACACAAAAAAGGGACACAAGGAAACTTTTGGAGGTGATGGCTATGTGTATTACCTTGATTGTGGTGATGGTTTCATGAATGTATGCATATGTCTAAGTTCGTCAAATTGTATATGTTAAATGTGCAGTTTTTTGTATATCAATTATACCTCATTGAAACGATTTTAAAAATAATAAAAATTCCTGAAATACACTAAAGTAGACTTGAACAAATGGAAAAACATCATTTTTTCTTGGATAGAATAATTCAAATTCATAAAGATGTTAAGTTTTCCTAGATAATATATAGATAGATAACAAGATAGATAGATAGAAGATAGACAGATATATTTAATGTGAACCCAGTTCAAATACCAAATACTAACAAGTATTTATTGAGATTTTTGAGATAGAAAAATCGATTTCAGGAATCTGTCTTAACAACTTAGTCTAATTCACAGGTTTAGCCAGATATTAATGAGATTATCTTCTTACCTATTATACCATGGTTCATTCTTGTTTGGTATAAAAGAGAGACTAGAAGGAAAGGTGTGTTTTCAGCAAATGAGTAGTACTTTTTTTGGTAGCCATTGTGTGAACTTGAGCAATTTATGTTTTCTTGACTTACTAAAGGATTATATACTCTCTTATAAATGAAGTTAACACTTTTGATTTACTGCTAATATAATATACTTTTTTGAGCTGTGATTTCCAGTGGTGAAAGATTTAATCTAATTATCTGTACCCTCTTCCACCATCATGTAATATCATTGTATACATTTACTGAACACCTATGATCTGATTCATATTTATTGAACACCTACCTTATAGGCATTATTGATAGGCATAGGGATTCTAGGTTGAATAAACTAGTGCCTGCTTCAAGACAGAGTGAGAGAAGAACCTATACAGAAATTATTACCATAAAATTAATAAGCCCATCAACCTTTACCTGTCATAACACAGAGACGTGCAGTTCTACCAGGGGTAAAGCCGTTGAATGAGAAGCCATTTAAGGACCCTGGTTAAAAAAAAAAAAATAGAAAAGTGAAAATGATAGAATAGCTCTAGAGTAAAGAAGGATGTCAAACAAAAGGGTTGGTTGATATAACAAAGGAGGCTTACAGAACAGGGATCTCAAGATCTTGAGATAGAGAGAGATAGGTCCTCAGGAATGAGGAACAGAGAAGCTTAGGGGATGGGAGTTGAAAATCAGGATGTTTTAAATAAAGAGAGGCTGAGCAGTGCCTCATTGTGAAAATCTGTATTTAAAGATGTTTGCTAGAATTAGATGAAAAATCTGTAACTATAAACATGTGAAGCCAATCAACCCTTGTACACACTAAATCTATGATCTTCGCCCCCATATGTTTTAACCAAGCAAGTTAAACAAGTACAGATAATTTAGGGATGATTGAATCAGAAGCATACAATGTAAATTTCCTTTGAAATACATATGGAAAGGGATAAGCAAAATATACATGGTATTGTACTAACCTAATAGATTCAAAATTCATGTTCACAATCCAAATGCAACCAAGTTGACTGATACCTAGAAATTATCAACGTTTCTTCTTTCTGGTGGCGGTGGTGGTGGTGGTGGTAGTGATTATTTTTCCTCTCTTTTAGTTCTTAATCTTACTTTCCCAAGATTTATGATTTTTTT
>NW_017731376.1:9856-13322 GCF_001890085.2 Hipposideros armiger | reverse complement strand
CTTTTTGTTTTAATTGTGTGAATCACATTCTCTTAACCTAACTCCTTCTAGAGTCCATTTTCAATTAAACTAACACACGAACCACTACTGGGCATATGATTCTTTTACCTTGCTGTTGCATTATAGTTGCATTAGCTACTTCAAAATAATTCTTAAAACTATTTCATGATATAAGTTCTTTGCAGTATTACAGAATACAACTTTAAAAACAAATAAACATGCAAAATTCCAAAATTACTGATTTCTTGTTCTCATTGTAGAAAATAACATTTTTTCCTCTTTACACCTTGTATTTTAAAATACAATTTAAAATTAAACATTAAAAGTACAAAAGGGCAGAAAGCAAATCTGATTTACTTTCTGATTTGAATTGAAGAGTATGAGTCCATTAACTATAATTTATGTGTAGCCTCAAGCAATAGTTAAGAAAAGGGATATCATGAGCTTCAGCTTTATGTTTGAAGATTTAAAAATTATTGTAATGTACATCCTCATGAGCTCGATAGTAGCATAAATGTTCTGTTTGACATGCAAGTATCTTCCAATTATATCTTATAGTCAATTAGCAAAAACAAACAGAGAAAGTAGAACATGTAATCTTCTGTGTTCAGCTGTTTCAGAACTGGTTTGATGGAAAAATCGCTTTAAAAGTTTGGTTTTAATTTTTATGAGAAAGACCTCTGTATTGAAGTAGTGTGCAACTGAGGCCCTCTAGTGTCACAGCTGAATATGACAATAGCTTTTAAGATTTTGTGAAGTGTGTATGTTTGTCAGAGAGAGAGAGAGAGAGAGAGAGAGAGAAATCACAGGAGAATGAGAACAAGGACAAGAAAAATTACTACTTTAGAGTTGATTCATACCATAGATCCAAATGAACTCAAAAAACTAGGTGCTTATATTTTAATTGTTAATCTCAAGGAAAGTTTTCTTTGTTTTTAATACAGAAGGAGTTTGCAGTCTTTCATATCCACGTTTATCAATGTAATTATAGTTGTTTTTAAATTTGGAATATTTTCCTTTACATAGTTGATTTATTTTTTTTGAGAATGTTAATAAAAACTGTTAATTCCAAATTGTTCTTGTTTTACACTTTTCCAGTTTGCTGAAGACTGGCTGTTATGCATGTGGCACTTTAATATGGGAGAAACTATTTGATCAAGAGGAATAGTTTATAGGTCACTTTAAATAAGCATCTTTAAGAATAGTAACTTTGTTTCTTTTTTTACATACTTCATGAAGAATACCAATTTATTGCTTAATTATAACACGTGGCTGACAATCAGGGATTACCAGACAATTGAGGGGAAAAAAATAGTTTGAAAGAGAGTCAAAGGAGGAAAAAAACCAAACACCTAGAGGAAATGAAGATAACTCACTTTTTTCCTCCCTGAATTAAAAGAATTCTAATAACTATCTTCAGAGAAACTCAAAAGAATAACATATCTATAACCAAGGAACAGGATCTGTTGAAAAGCAACAAGTAGAGAACAGAAGAGAGATCCTGGAAATTAAATAATAGAATACATAGGGCTAAAGACCATGCTCATAGGAAGTAAAATAGGAAGTTGATTTAGAAAATAGATCCAATTTTTATCTGCCTACCAAGAGTTCCAACTAAAAGATACAGTAGAAGGAGAAGATAAGGAAAGACATAACAAATCAACCTAGTTGTGTTTCTGTGTTAATGGAATGTGAGTCTTAAAATGGCACACCTAATGCTTACTAGCATAAGTGCACAAATGCCCACACATTATAGACATACTGGGCTAAAATTTTATGCCTGCAGATAAAGTAAAACACAATTCTGACAAAAATACCTACATGGTATCTACAACAAAATTAGAATCAGACGGATATTATTACACTTTTCACCATTAATAAAGAACATTCAAAGATAATGGGGAAATTCTTTCCAAGTTTAAGGGCAAGAATAAGACATTTGAAGACATGCCATACTCTAAAAATGTCCTATGCACCCCCACCCCCATGAAAAATTTTCTCATGGATGTATTCTGGCTAAATAAAAAAACACCAATAGAATAATATGAGGTATAAAAAATGATAGCATTCATGAATAGTTATAAAGTTATTGTATCCATTAAATCCTGTTCACTGAGACATTTTCTTTTGAGAGCTATGGGTTAAGTGGCTTAGGTTTATATTTTCTTCTTTGCTTAGTTGTGCAGTGAATATTTACTAGCCGTAGTACATCCATGTGCCAGTCACTTCCCATGTGTCTCACAGTAAAAGCCAAAGGCTTTATTTTACAGTGACCTAAATGGCCTTACGAGGTCTGGCACCTTGATACCTCTCTGACCGCATCTCCTAGTGGACTCATTGTGCTCTTTGAACTGCTGTGCATTCTCCCCCTTGTCTTACCTGAATCATACACTTCCCGAGAGCTGCATATCTTGTTCACTTCCTTTAGATTTTGCCAAATACTACCTTCTCTGTGAGGCCTTGTTGGATCATACTGTGTATACTATATAATAGCTACCTGCTACCCCACAGTCTGTCTTCTGTTCTCTATTTCTCCTTAGCGCATCATCACTATATGTCATATTATGTATTTACTTATTTGTTTAGCCTTCAGGAAAGAAATGCAGATTTCTTTTATCTCACTTATAAAATTTGGTAATTTAAAAATAATACAACAAATAAGAATCAGAAGTTGGGGAAGGAAAAGCGGAAAGTTGTAAAAGTATGTTAATTATATCATTGTACATAGTGAAGAGTAAATTATGTTAAATAAAAGTCTAACCACCAGAAAAATTGAAAACAGAAACTGCCAATGGTGGTTACCTCTGGAAAGTCAGAGTAGGATGAGAGGAGAGAGAGATTTTAGTTTTTCATCTTTGGTTCTTATGATTTTTTTAATTTAGAGGAGGGAGTCATATTGCAACTTTAAAAAAAAAATGTTATTCAGCCTACTTTTTTTAAACAGTAGGTTTATTAAGGAGTAATTTATATACCTTAAAATTTATCCTTTTAATATACAGTTCAAACCTGCAGAAGGCCAGTTGCACAAATGTGGTCATGTACCCATCATCAAAATCAAGAATACAAGTTCCATCATGCACAACTTCCTCCTATTCCTTTGTAGTCAACTCATCCTCCAACCCAAGCCCATGACAGTTAGTGACCTATTATCCCATCTTTTTGGTTTTAATTTATATATTTTATTCAGTGTGGATTTATTTTAGCCTGATTGTAAATGAGTCTTAATTCTTACCCATTTTGATAATCCTTATCTTTTAATTGGTGAGTTTACATAATTTACATTTAATATAAGGCTTGATACATCTCAATTAAAATCTGTTAGTTGTTTTCTAGTTGTTCCGTTTGTTTTGTTCTTTTTTTCCTTTTATTCTGCCTGCTTTTGAATTGACTATTTTTCAGTAATTCCATTTTATATCCACTATTGTCTTGTTATTTGTATGTCTTTTAAAAATTACTCTTAATGGTT
>NW_017731376.1:6871-7671 GCF_001890085.2 Hipposideros armiger | reverse complement strand
AAAATTCACAAAAGAGAAAATGGTGCTCATTAATTTCATATTTATGGCAGTAGAGTATCTAACTAGTCTGAATTGTTTTAAAATATAAATGTTTTATAATGCTGAGAAATAAATTTCTCAGAAAAAAAACAAACCAATTTTAAAATCAACTTAATTTTTTTCAGTCTTAAACATCCAAAAAGGGAAAACTTTAAGACTTGTAAAATTTACATTTACCTTTTATGAAAAACCGCTCTTTTCTGGTAATTATGATTTGTCTCAAACAATATTAAAAATTGTTGGAAATCTAGCAGATTTACTTATATTTTGATGATTTGGGAACTGATCTTTTAAAGTTAAGAATGCTTATGTCAGAATTAAATTATAACATTATCAATGGGCTTGCAACTCCCTAAAAAAAATTATTTTGTGAATATTACTACAAAATATTCTAAACAAGGACTCAAGGAAAATGAGAATACTTTTCCTTATTTCTCCTTTGTCAGAAAGCTTGGAAACTAAACAGCAAAAAATTTTTATGTGTGTACATACATACAAACATACATGTATGTGTACATATACATATATATATGTATACACATATATATTTGTAATAAGTATAAAGTAGACTTCAAACATTGGCAAAGAGTTGTTAAATTTGTTAAACAAAATTATGGTAAATTAATATATTTATATATTTTAATGTATCTATGTGATGGTTTCTTTACTTATAAAATGTACAGTGATTTCCCTGCCAGTAACATTAAAATATTTCATAGTGATTTTTTCCCTTATTTTTGTAGGGACATGTTAAATTGGCT
>NW_017731376.1:2605-4421 GCF_001890085.2 Hipposideros armiger | reverse complement strand
TTTAATGGGAATTTTTTCTGTTTTTATGGTCTACTTATTAAGGTGCATAAATTCATAATCTTAAAGTTTTGCATATCCAAAACTTCTGATCATAAGCACTAAAACAATATTTTATAAAAATATAAACTATACGATTCGATTCAAAAAATCTTTTAAATATAATAAGTTCACAGTAAAGCTCTAATGTCTTCATCATATGTGATAATTGCCTTTTGAAATAGCTTTTAAGGAGCTGTAGTAAATGTGATTGCTGCTGCTTCTTCATTTTGTCTAAATCAATTTGTGTGAGAGAGAACTCCAAACACATAATATAAACAAGAATGACTTTAATTTTTACATTTTACTTAAAGGTACTTTGGGTTTTAGTGATAAATAGAAGAAAGGAAGTGATTTTTCTTAAAGCAACATCAAGCATTTTTGAAGAACTACGTTTGAATTTAAAAAACTTGGATAGATTTGGTCTTATGTTGCCATTTGGTCTGGCTTACTTTGAAGTCTTAGACCCAAAGGGTCTGACCAGAAAGTATCAAAGAGCAAAATGTGAAACATTAGCCAGGAAAAATAAAGTGATCAAACAGCGAAGGCATGAAAGAAAATATTTACACCAGAAGAAGCTTGTAGTTGATTCAAAAGACAAATATTAAGGAACAACAAAGTAAAATGTTAACATCTGTTACAAAATATTGTAGAGTTAGAAATTGCACAGTTCATTTTAGTGGGCCAGTAGCTTAATACCTTGTTAAAACATCAAACAGATGATGAAAGTCACTTATATTTACCTCACCAGTCACAGAGCAAGGTTCTGATAATTTTCTTTGAGTGTTAAAATGCTCTGCTAAAAAAGAGACACATGTTAAAAGGAGATAATCTACATTAAAAAACAATCCTAGGGCTTATTGTTTTTATTAATATAATCAGTCCTTGATTGGACAGGAAATTATAATTTTGGGAGCAAGGGTTACCTCTATATTTCTAGAGATCACCAATCAGAAGTTCTAGATATAACAATTTACCTATAGTGTTGTTTTACTTACTATCATTTTGGGGGATTAGATGTGCTGGAAATCAGGATTAAAAATGAACAGTTTTCTTTCTGTATGTATCATGGTGATGATAAAATTACAGCATTGCATTTGTGTCACATTTTCCATTTTTATTAAATGTATATGTATTCACTAGTATTTACAGCAGTTTTATGAGTTAGGCATATTATTTCTGTTTTACAGATTAAGAAACCCAAATAATATACAGAATATGCGCTAGGACTGAAATTAGAACATTGGTATTAAAATCAAGTCCATTGCTCTTCCCGGTAGACTTCAGATATTTTCAGAGATATCACATGTTCATTTAGAAGAACAGTGTGGTATCTTAGAGTTAAATGACATAATACAAATTTGTGTATGTAAAAAATACATGGACAAATTAAAAGACAATATTAATATCACCCTCATTATTTGGATTAAAATGAATAGGAATTAAAAAACCTAATTTGCCCATTTGAATTTAAGTTATAATCCCTGACTTAATTGATTTGTATTTTACATGTAAATCAGTATTGGCAGTTTTAGTGTGGGGAGATGGCTGTAAGATAATCAGTCAAGCCCTGTTCTAATTATTGAACATTATTACACTATTTTAAGTCTGTAACATCATATAATGATTACTGATGATTGCTAAGACAAGCCCTCCCAACACACACAGACCCTTTAATTTCTCCTCAGGAGTATTTAGGCTCTTTTCAGATTTTGTTTCTTTCTACATAGTATTCTGAGCAACACTGTTTGTAACATTAAAAGTAGCAAACAACTTAAAT
>NW_017731376.1:0-1100 GCF_001890085.2 Hipposideros armiger | reverse complement strand
GTAAATTTTACCAAGTGTCAATATCATTTTGGTATCTCTAGAAATGTTTGCACTTACATTAAGTATAATACATTTACACTTTACTAATTGTTAAAAATTAAACATTTTTTGACATGTTTACACTAAAACTACTTACATTCTTTGACATGTTCGTGCTCTCTCTCCCTTCTATGGTAGCCTTAAATATTAATACCTTCCTCTCCTGTCCCCTCCCCTCCCCTCCTCTCATGTTTCCTATCAGACCCACTTTGTATGTTTGCTTTTATGAGGCCTTCCCCAGATACCTTCTATACTCGTACTTATTAGGGTAAAAACAAACTGCTATTAACAAAAAAATTACTTCCAGTAAGATGGCAGAATAGACAGATGCTGTGCCAACAGCCTCCCAGGATCACACCAGAATTACAAATAATTTATACAACATTCAACCTCGGAAGTCCCCTGAACACTATATGAACAGAACCTCTAAATGAAGGATTTAAAGAGTAGGCTACATCCAGTCTGGTAGGAGGGGCAGAGACGAGAGAGGGTGAACCCCGTGAGGGACACCTCAGCGGTGGGGAGGCTTCTCCTGTTGGGGGAGTGACCCTCCGGCTCCACACCGAGCTCACCAGCCCAGAGTTACTTTGCCAGGAAGAGGAGTTCTACGATAGCTGGAAGTAGAAATTAATGAGGACTCTCTTTGCTCAACTCGGTGAGGCTGAGGGTGGTTAGAGAACCAGTGAAGCCAGCCCATGGACTAGCTCACTGGTGAGCACTCACCTGGTCCCTGGCAGAGGGAATGGCTGCGTGAGCTGGGCCCAGGAGCCTGCGGGAAAGGACTGAACTGAGCACCTTTGGCATGGGAGCTGGAGGTTTTGGGACCATTGTTCCCCCGGTGTGGAGCTTGCACACAAGCAGTGTACAGGAGGACACCATTTTTTCAGGGTTGGGCTCTCCCACAGAGGGTCAGGTCCGGGACTGCATTGGTCTGGTGGAAATGGCGCAGGAGTGCCTGTTTGCGTGCACGCGCATGCGGCCTTGGATCCCCACCCTCCACACTGACTGTGGTGCACAGCCAGAAAAATGCATGGCGGGCGCACTCCGGCTCCAACAGGCTG
>NW_017733916.1:5969-7623 GCF_001890085.2 Hipposideros armiger | reverse complement strand
TTGTAAGGACACCACTCACATTGGATTAGGACCCACTCTTATGACCCCCATCTTAACTGATTAAATCTACAAAGATCCAATTTCCCAAGAAGCTCACACTCTGAGATATAAGAGTTTAAGTATACAACGTATCTTTTGTGGGTAACACAAGTCAGCATGTAACAGAACCCAATACAAATTTTAAAATTGAAAAAATACATAACTAAAATTAAGACAAAATGGGTAGGTTTAAGATCAGAGAAGACATCTTTAAAGATAAAAGGGGGAATGAAATAATGGGAAGCTAGGTCATCCTAGAATCTAGTTTGAAATAGAATCTTTTCTTCCCACCCTCAGGCTGTAGGCTATAGCTGACTTTCTTCATTACCTTCCTTCAAACCCAGCGAGTCTGTCTATTCTCTAGATGAATGTGTCTGTGTTAAAGGGACTGTAATAGGAAAAACTTACCTTCCCAAACCTCTTCTGATTCTTCTGACCCTCTCAAATATCACTATCAGCATATATGACCTGTCATCCAAAGCCTGATGGGAAGCAGAACAGCATTTTACTCAGCAGAGATCACTCTGAACTGTAGCAAGATGAAGAGCCCTAGACCTGGGACACAGAGCTGGGGACACCAGGTCTACAGGAGTCAGGACTCTCCACAGGTGGGCAGCTATTGTGGAACCTCCTGGAGGGGAGCAGAGATGCACATGCCATGCACGGTATAAAGGGCTGCCCAGGACCCTCATCCTGAGATGAGGTAGGAATGGAGATGAGGGCTGGAAACCCCTTCTCAGAACCAGTGTAGCAGGTGCTGTTCTGGGTACCTGTGGCCGGGTCAGGTTTTTCAAATTCTCTTCTCAGATCCACGTCCCAGCACTCCTAATCACTGCGGGGAGATGGCTGGCCTACAGTTCCTGCAGCTCTAATCCTTGTAACTGGGATGTGCGAGAAGATACCGAGCATGGAAGTGGTAGAATATGGGGTTCCCCCCAGTCTGTCAGGTCTCATCCCACATGGTTCATTTGCCATAGCATCTCTCCTATGGGGTTCCCACCAGTCTGTCAGGCCTCATCCCACATGGTCCATTTGCCATAGCATCTCTCCTTGTTACTGCTGGGACCAGGGATGGTGACCCACGCAGGTGACAAACCCTGGGAGGGAAGCAGGATGACAAATAAACTGGGATAGAAGCCACTATCAAATGGCTGGTCTCGTGGCCTTTTGTCACACAGCAGGAGAGGTTAAAGGTGGGAGAGATGAGTCCTGAGAACTAGAAGCGTGGCAGCCAGGATACTGAGAAACTGCGGGGAGGAGGCAGAGGCAGGGAAGCTGGAGACTTGGCGTATCAGTGTGCCCAGTTCCCGTGAGCCCCTGGACTCAAAGTTACCTGTGTCACAAGGCAGCACCAGCCTCTGTGGTCACCTCAGGGCCTCACAAGCTTGGTCTCTGCCCAAATGTCCTCTGCTTCTCCATGAGGTTCTAGGCAGCAAGGCTGCAAATTTCTCTGAAAGACCATCGTAGGGAACCAGGGCTTCTAGAAACCAGATCCTGTTGTCATCAGGGTCACCCTTACAAATGTTGTCCTTCTTTTCACATTTCTTATAAAATGCCAACAAACAAGGTACTCAGGAAACATGAATGTGTAGGCAGGCAGGTGTGTGTAGATGGT
>NW_017733916.1:0-1594 GCF_001890085.2 Hipposideros armiger | reverse complement strand
TCCATTTCACCAAATGAATTTCACTTGGTTGCAAATGACTGATTGTTACACTGCACAGATCAGAACCTGGCCTCTTACACATCAGTGAGTACAGCCTTTGCAGTGGGTTGTTGGCCATGTCAGCCGTCCTCAGACACCTAACCTGTACCATGTGCTAACACAAAACCATGTTATACACAACGTCATTTCAGTCCTTAGAGTCTGCGTAGGTGACGGCACTCAGGTCCTCAAGATTAAGTCCCTTTTCCAGACTCACAGTTTGTACGTCACAACCTGAACGGACTTTAAAGCTTGTACCTGACCACCACCTTCTCCATTGCTTTCCCACCCTGGAATGAAAAATGTACTCACCGCCTGCAACAATGACAAAATCTGTAAGGTGTGCCGTTTCTCGGAGAAGAGGCTTCAAGTAATGATCTATACCTGACAGTATCCAGCGTTAATTCTGACCACCCATGCTTGAAAAGATAGCATCAAAATGAATAAGAATACATTTAACTAAGGATGCAAAAATAAATAAATAAAGTTGAACTTACTGGCTCTTGCCTAGAATACAATAATACCCAGCTGTCCTGAAGCTTCAATGCACCACCATGGTCTCCCTGGGAATGCTGTGTCCTTGTCAGTGATACGGAGGGTCCAGCATCAAATTGTAAGTACGTACAGGACAGAGCAGGAGGAAGCTGATCTCAATCACCTTCAGGAAATAGGGCCAGAGAGCCGAAAGCTGTACCCACCACATGAGTCTGCCTTCAGCATCTTCTCCTGGGTCCTCTGCTCAGCAATCCTTTACTGCCCTTCTCTAATCAGGCTCCTGTCCAGAGCCCAGGACCCACGTGTTCTCATGGCTTCCTAATGTCTTTTGTGGTTCCATACAAATCTAATGATTTTTTTTTCTATTTCTTTAAAAAATGTCATTTGGATTTTGATGGGGATTGCATTAAATCTGTATATTGCTTTGGGTAATATGGCCATTTTAACTGTGTTGAATCTTCCAATGTATGAACACGAATGTATTTCCATTACTTTGTGTCTTCTTGAGTTTCTTTTAAAAATGTCTTATAGTTTTCAGTGTACAGGTCTTTCACATTCGTAGTTAAGTTTATTCCTAGGTATTTTATTCTTTTTGTTGCAATTGCAAAAGGAATTTTTTTTTAAATTTCTTTTTCTGAGATTTCATTGTTAGTATATACCAATACAATGTTTTTTTGTATGTTGATTTTGCAGACGGCAGCTTTACTGTATTCTTTTATGGTTTCTAATAGTTTTTTGGTGGCGTCTTTAGAGCTTTCTATATAAAGCATCATGTCAACTACAAAAAAAAAGTGACAATTTAACTTCTTCATTTCCAATTTGGATGTTTTTTATTTCCTTCTCTTGCCTAATTGCTCTAGCTAGGACTTTCAATACTATGTTGAAAAGCAGAGATGATAGGGCTTAGCCCTGTCGTGTTCCTGAACATAGAGCAAAGGGCTTCAGTTTTTCACTATTAATTATGATATTAGCTGAGGGTTTGTCATATATGGACTTTATTACATTAAGGTATTGTTCTTTGTACCCATTTTATAAAGTGTTTTAATCATAAATGGATGTT
>NW_017733915.1:18186-21017 GCF_001890085.2 Hipposideros armiger | reverse complement strand
ATCTACCCCAAATATCTGAAAACATTTATCTGTAAAGATATACGTACCCCTGTGTTCATTGCAGCATTATTCAAAGTGTCCCAGACATGGAAACAACCAAAGTGTCCTTTGATAGATGATTGGATAAAGAAGATGTGGTACACATATATAATGGAATAATATTACTGGACCATAAGAAAAGATGAAATACTGCCATTTGCAACAACATGGATGAATCTTAAAATTATGCTAAGCGAAATAAGTCAGACAGAAGAAGACAGACAGACAGAATTCACTCAGAACTACGAGTGAATTCACTCATATGTGAGATATAAAACTGAAAGCAACAAACGAACAAGACAAACAAACAAAAACTCATAGACACAGACTACAATTTAGTGGCTACCAGAAGGTAAGGGGGAGGAAGATGGTAGAAGATGGAAGGAGGACTCAGAGCTGATTTCTTATTCATCATTTTATTCTCACACCATGCTAATACAGTATTAGAACTGTAGTAAGTCCTCAGTGAATTAGACGGAATGAATAAATGAATGAAGGAAAATATGGAGTATGTAAGTGTAATGTGTGGTAAACAGCATTGATTCTACAAATTTGTCCACCTTTCCCTGTACTGATTCCCAGGGTTGTGCTGGTAAATGTTTAGCAACTGGCTCTCAGCAGCAAACAAACGGCTCTCTGATATTTAGCCATTATTGATTTGCATGGTGTAAATCATGGCCAGTTTTAGACTGCCTGTATGACATCTCTGAATTCAGGGATGAGATCAGCTCTCATGAGTCAGCACAAGCTGGCTCCAGCACACCATTATCCCTGTTTTTTTCAATGTGTCTTTATATTTTCCCCCACTGGAAGCAGAGATTACTTCCTCACCACATTAAGATTGGGTTTGGTCATGTGATTTGCTTTAGCAGATGGAATTATAGTGGACAAGTAAGTGCTTGAAATGTGCTTATGCATTTGTGTTTGCTATTTTATGCCCCCATCACCACCTGGTCTAATGTGGATGAGAGATGCATGGAACTAAGCTATACAGAACACATTACTCAGAACCAAGTCCAGCCACACCCAGCTAACTCAGCCAAACCTCCACCAATCTAAAGATGTGAGAGCGAGAAATCAGTATGCTCAGTGTTAACCCCCAGAGATTTTCGTGGTTGTTTGTTACACAGTAGAAATTGCAGTATGTACTGCAAGGAGAGTGAAGGTGAAGTAAGACAGTCTGGCGAAGTACTATAGTACGAGTCAAAGATTCAGGGCTCCATTCCTTATCCTGCTGCTGCTTGTGTGTGCTTTTTAAAATGAATTAATGATATGGATTATTGGTCTACTTTGTGCTTCTCTTTCTGCATTAAGAACCATAACCTCTTCCTAATTAATAGTGATATTATGAGCTACTCTTAATTACAGAATATTGGTGTTATGGTCACCATTGTCATTTAGAAACTCAGGAAGAATAAAGTCAATTATATCTTCAAAACTTTTAACACATTGTTTTACAATTCACATTTATCTACATGTAGGTGAATGCTTACTATGTCCATGAATTCTGCTGGGTGTAAGCAATTCATTTTTCCTTAAAGTCTACATTTTTTGTAACTTCTTAACTGTCTATATACAGGTATTTTCGTTCTAATCTACTGAAACTTCTGTAAATGGCTACAGTTATTAGCAGTTGATCTATTTAAGCATTCTTTCTCAGTTGTCAGTATACGTACACTTTTTGTAGTTAGCATTTAACAATTTTACTCTTGAACTTCTTTATACTTGGCCTTTGTGGAACTGCTTGAGCTTTTCATTTTTGGTCTCCTTTACTTGTTCTAATTTCCCTCATCGTAAGAAGCAACCAAAGTTCAGTCTTCAGCTCTCTCTCTCTGCACTTATGTTTCAGTAGTCTTACTCAGGCACTTTATCCACTATTATTGCTTAAACTATACAAGTACTCTCAATTCCTGTACCTCTCAAACTCACAACTCTGTCTCTAACCTCTTCAGGGCTGTCACTCTCAGAGAATGCTGAATATTTCCGTTTAGCTTCCTCTATAGCTATTACTTCAAACTGACGATAACTTAAATTCAGTTTATCTTCTTCCTATTGAAAGTTACGTCTGCTTTTTCTATTTTTATCCAATGGCTCAATCATTTCTCAATTAAGTCTAACTCTAAGAGATAATATTGAGATATTATTTGAGATATCTTGAGGTATTTAATTTTTCCCTGTGTTGCTATTTCTATTACAATTTAGCTATACAGGGCTCTTGAATTTTTCTAGTTGATATTAATGCTTTTCACTAGTATTTACAGTTCTTCTCAAGGTACATATGGCTTCATAACTTGCTTTCACTTGTGTAGTAGCCGAAATGTCATGTGCTACATGTATATAATACCTAGAGGTATAGATTCTAACTAAGGAATGAAGCAACAAGCATGGATAGAGATCTACACATTACCTATTGTGGCGCAGGAAAAAAAAAAAAAGGTAAATCCAGATAAGAACTAAGATTTTGATGACATTATCAACCCCTCATACACACTCTAGATGACCTATTCCTGGATGTTTTGTTGGGTAAGACAAATCCACCCTTTATTTATTTAAGGCCTCAGTGAGGTCTTTGTCGAGCACATTCCTAGTAGATACATACATTAAGGCTCACCTTCTGAAATCTAGTCTGGGTGTGGATTCAAAACAGGGATGTCTCTTTGTCGTAATTTAGTTTTAATAGGTTCAAAATAGGAAAATACCAACTCCATTGTGTACTAGGTGGTAGAGTCTCATTTGAGCCCAACCTTTTGCATGTTTTTCTTCTTTCAATTTAATTTCCTGCTACATATGGT
>NW_017733915.1:10290-15371 GCF_001890085.2 Hipposideros armiger | reverse complement strand
TTTTGAGCAAAGATCATACTACACCTTGCTACCTTAATTCAATTCAACTTCGAAAAGCAATACATAGATAACATCTCTTATAATGTATACTTTTTTTTGGCACTCTCTGTAGATAGTTGGAATAGTGTTAATCCCTCCCATACTTTAAATGAAAACTGTTCATTATTGGAATAACACTAGTGACTAAAAATCTTTTTAAGGCCATATGACACCAATTAACTGGTCATAGGTCTGCTCTTTTGAAGAACACTATACATTTTGTTTCTTTTCCACTTCCTGATTTGTCTTATTTTTGAAGACTGTATCTTTGCCTCTTACTTTTCCTACTGTTATCCAAATTCAGCAAATTTCTTTCTCTAGGTTTATACTATGCAATATGGTATTAACTAGCTACCTGTGACTGCTGAGCATTTGAAATATAGCTAGTTTCTTTTGAGATGTTCTATAACATTACAAATATACCTGATTTCAGATTTGTGAAAACCAGTAAAATTCTCAACATTTTTAGTATTGATTACATGTTCAAAAAATATTTTTGATATATTGGGTTAAAAATATATTAGAATAATTTTGTCTGTTTTGCGTTACTTTTTCTAGGGTGGCTACTAGAAAATTTACAACTAGTTGTGTGTCTCATACTAGTGGCTTGCTAGTATTTCTACTGGATAGCACTGCTCTAGATAGAATAGTTGTGGAACTGAAGTGATTAAAGGAAGCATTTACCAGAAAAAGAAAAGAAGAAATTAAAAAAAAAAGAAAGAAAAGGCTGCATTTTTAAGACAAATAGTATTTATTTGATATATATATATATTTGTTACAATTTCCCACTCATCACATATTCAAACTCATATATTGTTCAACATATGTGTTCATGAACTAATATGAAACACACATTAAACTTGGGTCATGTAGTCCTAAGTGAACCCTATTTTAGAAGCTGCTTACCCTCTTGCCCACCTTCACCATGGGGCAAGTGGGACTGTCCATCTGCTGGCACAGTTGTTTAAAAGCTAGACAATCAGGAACCGGCCCAGTGGCGCATTGGTTAAGAGCTGGCTTGGGACGCCAGAGGGCCCTGGTTCGGATCCCATATATGAGGGCCAGTGACACTGCCCTCTACAGCTAAGATGCTGAACAACAGCTGAACCTGGGACTGGGCTGCTGTGAGTTGCCTGCAACGGTGTAGGCTGCAGCCCCTGCTGCAGTGCGTTGCCATGGGCAACTGTGTGTAGTCCGCAGCCAGCTCTTAACCAACACGCCACTCGGCCAGCCCCCCAATAAAAATCTTAATAAATAAATAAATAAATAAATAAATAAATAAATAAATAAAAGCTAGACAATCAATAATGTAAAGATTTTGTAGGGTATCTGATCGACACTTGTCTTATTAGGGAGACCAATTCATGGATGGTGTAGATGCCTGACCACTGTGCTGTACACCTGAAGCTGAAGCTGAATAATACTGAATGTCAGCTATAATTTAATATGTATATGTAGTCACAGGATGTGGAGTACAAAATAGGGGGTAGAGTCAATGGAATTGTAACAGCTACATAAAATTGGGAGAGGGGAGTGATCACTTTGTGAGGGGGTAAATGTCCAACTATTACATTGTTTTGCATACCTGAAACTAATTTAAAAATAAAAGCTAGACACCTAAAAAATTTATCATTACTCCTGAAAAGTCCTTTTGAAGATCAGTTGAAATTTCTTCAACTGAAAGCTTATTTTGCTATGCCATACATTGCAGGCAAATTATAATAATAGAAAAAAAATGACTCCCTTTTCATTAGTCTGTGAAGACAAACTGGATTTTTCCAAGAAGAAAATACCTCAAAGTCTAGAGAGATTTAAACTAATCTTATTAGTTCTCTTCTAGACAGAACTCTTACTGTTTAGCTAAAAAGCATTTCACAGAAATTAAAGGGGAGAAGGCCACCATATAGCCCCGTTAAATGCATTTACTTTGATTTACTAATAGTTTAGTTCTGATTTTTATGAGGCTATAAACTGACATGACCAACGTTTGGTAAGTTGTGTTCCCAGTGTAGCTCCCGACAGTCTTCAGCTCAGCATCTATGTTTACTTGGTCTTGTTGTGGGGCTCTAAGATTTCTTCTAGCCTAAGCTTCTTAAATAAATAAATCCTATTTGTGCTTTTTGAAACCACAGATAAGCATAATGTTTAAATTATTTGGAACAGTATATCCTGAATATTTGAAATAAATCTGTTGGGTTAACTTTTAACCAATGAACATTAATTAACCACCAATATATTGGGTTGTCGGAAAAGTCATGACGCATTTTTGCAACAAAAAACATAGGAAAAATACGTCATGACTTTTCCGACAACCCAATATGTAAGCATTAATCTAGTGGTTTAATTAAATAAACTATTAATTTTAGATGGAAAATGTGTCAGTCACGATAGCATAAGTCAAATTTCTCAACCTTGGCACATTGATATTTTGAGCCAGATAATTCTCAATTCTGAGGCTATAGTATTGGAGGACATCTGGCAACATCCCAGAAGCCTCTTCTTGCTACATGCCAGTAACACTGCTGCCCCCAGACATGTCTCCAGATGGCGCCACATGTCTACAGGTCAGCAAATTTATCCCTGGTTGAGAACTACTGGTTTAGGTTTTGCAATTATCAGAAAAAATATTCTCAAAGAATAAACACAGCAACATTATATTTCTCCATTCTCAATCTATGGTCAATGCAGGAACTCTTGGCTCATGATACTCACTCGGGTATCAGGGCTGCCTCTACATGTTTCCACAAAAACTGAGGTAAGATAATGGGAGAATTACTTTACTGGCCCTTACTTAACAGCTCTGCCAAGAATTGACTTTCGGCTCACATTTCCTTAAGACAAAATATTTGGGTGACCCTAGAGTAGAAGAGGCAGGCAGTCCCATCCTCATATGAACCAAGAAGGGAATAAAATGAGATATTTGTAAATAGCCCTAATGATCATTAGAATAAGTTTAGGAAAGGGGATGAAGAAGAAGTGAAATATGAGGAGAACATGGAAGAAAAAGTCTTGTTTGGAAAAGACAGCTGTGAGGGAGGAAGTGTTATTTTAAGAAGAAGAAATAGTATGAGCAGTAATTGATAAAGAATGATCATTATGGAATGATCATTATGGACAATGATTTATGGCACTTTCCTATAAAGTACTGTGGTAGGAGGGTTAGCACTCCAAAATTATAGTTCAAAATGTGTTTGAATATCTATGTCTATATCTATCTATCTATCTATCTATCTATCTATCTATCTATCTATCTATCTATATTTTTTAAAGATTTTATTGGGGAATTGGGGGAGGGAACAGCATTGGGGAACTGGGGGAGGGGAACAGACAAGTTGCTGCCTTTTGTTCTTCAGTCTAGTTGTAGAGGACATCGCTTCACTGGCCCAAGTTGGTATTATCATTGTGCTCTTCCTGGGTGAGGCATATCTGTCGCTGGCCTCTGGACGGCTGCTCTTGGCAGCTCTTGGCAGCTCATGCCAGCTGCCGGCTGCCCATGCTAGCTGCCAGCCACACACGGTAGCTTATGGCAGCCCACTGCAGCTTCACTGCATTCTACGCCGTCGCTGGNCAGCATTATAAACAAATGATACACGTGTAACATGGATCTATGAATATTTTCAGAGTCGTTCCTTCCTAAAACATTTCAAATGTCAACAAATATAAATGCAAAGCATAAAATTATTTTTATTAATTCTATTCAGTACTTCAGAAATAAGTGCTTGAGTAAAACAAAGAGCCAACACCACACCGTTTTCAAAGTCCTGGTGATGCAAAGAGCATGCGACTTCTATAGCTTGAGTAATCATAGTAAAAATGATTTGTCTCAAATCGTTTGAGGTGAATCTCAAAGCAATTCATCTCATTCTGTCAAAGAGATTACTGTTTTTCAATCTTACTACTCTGTTCTAAATGGGACCCAGAGAATCATATGTAAAGCCCATTCCTTCATTTGTTCACATTTCCCACAGGGTAGAGGTAGCAGAGGTCTGGAGATGGTAAGCTCATGGATGCTGGCTGGTCTTGGGGGCGATTCACAAGTTAGGTTTCTCAAGGAAAATGAAGGAGTGGATGTTTATAGGAAAATTTTAAGAGGAATGTTGAGTTCCCAAACTGCTGGAGGTGGTGCCAGCACCTGGCAGATTGAACTGATAGATTAAAGAAAGGCAATTATAACACTCTACAGGGATGATAATGAAGGCAAGAACAAGGTTACTAATATTCTCATGAATGTGGGCTCACCTGATATGTAAAGTCTGAACAGGAGGATTAAAAACAACAGATGTTAAATTAAAAAAACATATGTGCTAATGACAGGGCAAATAGTTGTTTTTATTATAAAAATGTTTCTGCAGCTTTAAATCAAATACTGTATTTTGCTGTGTGTAATGCATACTTTTTTGCCCAAATTTGTGAGGGAAAAATAAGGATGCACATAATACATGGGTAGTACTAATTCCGTATTTATATAAATGTTTTTAATTATTTTATTTATTTATGAGTTAAAAGTGTAGTAATAAATAAATAAATAAATAAATAAATGCTAAAATTCTTCTATATTAGAAAAAAAAGTACCTACATATAAACACAAATTTGAATTAAAAAATTAAAACAAAAGATTTTTTTCCCTGAAAGTTTGGGCCAAAAACATGGGTACACATTATATACAGCAAAATATTGTAACATGTATTTAAAGTGGAAGATAAATTCTTTAAAAATATGTCCTGAATATAATCCAACCTAAACACAAATTCTTTATAGTTACATTAACTGTAACTATAATTTCCTCTCTTTTTAATTATTGATTTCTTACATTTCTTTTATGAACATTAAAGAGGGACTAAAGGCTAGAACTGAGGAAAAATAAGTAAAAGTGAAGTTTTTCATATAATTGAATAGATTGATTTGAAAATCACCTTGGGGCTAGATAAAAGGAGCTGAGATGAAAGCACACCAGTGCCTGAACCTGCTTTGAGTACATTTCGGGGTTAGGAGGCAGGGTCCTATGTGAGATGGCTACTGTAAGTGGATCTATATTCTAATTG
>NW_017733915.1:0-7077 GCF_001890085.2 Hipposideros armiger | reverse complement strand
CTCTTAACCAATGTGCCACTTGGCCGGCCTTATATGTTTTTATATTAAACATTTTTGTGTGTACCCCAAGTCAGTGACAATATAACTTAGAATTATTGAATGTTTACTAAGTGACAGTTATTTTGAGTGATGGGCTGGCTTTCCATGGATTATCTATTTTAAATCTTCATACCCTATATCATTAACATTGATGATATCTTATTTTTCATGTGAAAAAACTGAAGACAAAAATAAGTAATTTGAAACAGTCATGTATGTGAAACATTGGGTCATAAACCCAGGTCTGTCTGATTCTAAATGTATGTCCTAAACAATTACACGTTGTAGCCCAATGTAAATTATGTTCAACTTCATATGGTATCAATTCTAAGAAGCACATTTTCCTTTCTATATAACATTTCTTATGTCTACAAACACCCTACAATCAATGTTCTGTCATAGTTTAATTGGCTGTTTTTTCCTTGTCCCAGTGGTGCATGAAATAATGGTATGCTTTATAATCAATGGCATTTTAGATTCAGTTATCTTTTAGGACAGTGTCATTAGGAAGAGACAAAGTCCTTGTTCGTGCTGAAGCCATTACCATTTAATCTGAAACTTCAGAGCAAGTCTTCTAGATTTTTTGTTCACTCAAATAGTTGTTCATCAATTCCTGAGATCAGAGGGTTCTGATCCCTGAAGAGAGGTACTTATTCCCCTGTTTTTCAGGTTTGTCTTCATCTGTGATGCAGCCCCTTCCAAGAGCAGAGACATCCCTCTTTCTCCTGTATACACCACTAGTAGGCACATTAACAAGGGGGAAATATCTAAGAGGAGGGATGGGAAAGAATAAATGTCTAATGCCTCAGATTTAAATGCCTCTGTGTATTCAAAAGCATATTTTTGGCAAATTGAGATTTGGAGCCAAGATTATTTACTTTTTGTTGGGGGAATTCAGCACCCTTTCTTCCTTTAATAAGGTATGTGGTTTTAGTTTTGGGTTAACCATTTCTCCCCCACAGTAGCTTCAGTGTTTGTGCTTTCAGTAAAGCTGATGCCACTCCTACCTGTGAGGGTAAGACATGCTACCTAGACTTAAAAGATTAATGCATTCCTACTCCCTGGCCATAGTAATTGGTTATAGCCATTCTGATTAGTACATTTGAAGTTAACCATAGGGCATTCCTTAAAGAAACTAGGGAATATTTGGACAAAACAAGGTGATAGATTTAGAGATGCTCAAGTTATCTTGCTACCGCTCTCAGGAGAGAAACATCAAAAAAGCCATAAAAACAAGAGAGACAGAAACCAAGCTCAACAGAAGTCAGCTCATCTATCATAAATCACACCAGATATCAGCCTTTTCTGTGGGCTTTTCAGTTATGTGAATACATTCTGTTTTATCATGAGCCAGTCTTGGTTGTTTTTTGTCCCTGGAAATTAATGGAGGCCTAACTGACACAACCACTATTGACTTTATTTATAAAAATGGCTTCCAGACTACGAGAAGAAACCATGAGGGAAGTACACAAGAACAAAACAGCTCCAGACCACTAAAATTGTTGAGGACAAATGATGTTATGCATATAAGATAGGGAAATTATACTGAGTCAAAATTTTTTATAATTTTTTCCCTCAAAACCAATTTTCACATTTTCAAGATGTAGACGAAAACTGTCACTTGTCAGTTCAGACCAGCAATGAAAAATAATTAATCATGACAGTGTGTTTATGGCCAAAAAGACAGAATTGACTGGATAATTACCAGGGCAATTCAGATGAAAGATGGATTCATGGCTTTGTATCATTTTGTTTGTAAATACTATCTTTAAAATAAGAAGTAAATAAAAATACCACTCATCTCTTTTTTTTCCAGTATGTTTTGGTTTAATATGATTAAAATGATTAAGAGTACAGTAACATAATAATTATACTTACTTCTTGGAAAGCTGATGGAAACGGGTGTGTGTATAGAGGGAGGGAAGGAAAGGGGAGGCAGTGCGGCAGGGGGGGGAGAGAGAGCAAGAGAGAGAGAGAGAGAGAGAGAGAGAGAGAAAAGGAGAGATATGGAAACTGAAAGTGATTGTTTTAATTGAATCAGAGTTTTAGATGGTCTTTATAACAGTCTTCATTGAAGATCTGTTTTTTTCTCCATTAGCAGTTTCTCTACCATTCTCTTTAGATCCTTTAAACCATGACGGACCACATCCATATCTTTTTTTCTGTATTTGTTTGTCTATTCTATATCAGGATTCAATGAGGTTTATGATGCTCTTGACAATGTCAAAGTATTTCTACCTGCTACCTAATTGCCTATGATTTTTCACTCTGTTTCATCAGTCATTCTCCTTCAGACATTATGAGCTTCTGTAAAATTTGAATTTTAATACCCAGAATAATGGTTCTTTGTGTCAAGTGTAACTTCTCATCTACACAATGTTTGTCAGCTATACAGAATCAAAACTGTTGGCTAGTACAAAATAAGTGGCAGAAAGGAAAGCCTCTGTAGCATAAAAACAAACATTAAGGAACTTGCTCACATCATAGTTGTGTGATGAACTGCTCATTGGCTAAGGGTGCTTGTAGAATGGTGTATTAAGCTCCTTGGCAGAAAATTTACAACACAAATGCCATACTAGCTCTGCCTCCCATTATTGAGAGGGTATGCAAATCCTCCCAACTTAGTGAAATAACATACACACACACACACACACACACACACACACACACACACATATATATATAAATATTTTAGGAAACACTTCAGAAACAGTAGCATTATAGTGAATCGGAGTTGGGCAAGGTATTATTAAATGCAATATGTATATATTTAAAAACAAACAACTTATGCTTATACTTTCAAAAATATAGATTAGCTAACCTCTTTCACTTTCATGAAATGTCAAAAAGGTTTTTAGTTAGTCAGTGCTGTATCCTAGTTCTTTATTTTGGACCTGCATTTGGTCATATTCCTGAGTGAAAACTAATGTGTGTGATTTCAGTATCTATAAATATGCTGCTATGAATATACTTCAAAGGAGATTATAGATATCAAGGATAGGTTTCAGTTCAGTTCACCGACATTTCCCATTATTAATTTCATGTGCAAGGCCAGATTAATAAATTGATATCTGAGACATATATTTTTGGATGTTAAATTTAATACTGCTAAATAAGGCATATATATTAAATACAAATTTTATCATGGTGTGCTATAGAAGTTACACAGCAAAAGTACCTGAAGTGTGAAGAATGACTTTCATTAATTGCTTTCCACTTCTCTGGAAATATCTGGTTGCTGTACAAAGATGATCTCATGTAATCCTCATAACAGCTCTGTGAGCTATATATATCATCGTCCACATGATAAAGATGAGGCAGTTGGGCTTTCAAGAAGGTGAGTTTATAGCAATTTAAATATCTTTAAGGAACTCTGTCTGCCTCCCAAACCTAGTATTCTTCCAACTGTACTATGCTGCTGATAAACATTCAGTTCTTAGCTTTTCTTCACAAGGCTTTACAAAGATGCCAAAAGAGAAAGTTATTTAACCTTGACAAGAAAGAAGGAACTTGAAGAAGAAAAAAGTATTTAAAAAAAAATAAGATTCTAATATCCAATTCCCCATAGCCCCAAGGATTGAGGATCTCTACTAAGTTATTACACACCCTAGCAGTTCTAATATGCCTGCATCTGCCTCAGTAAAAAGACATGAGTTGATCAATTCCATTTGTAATTACATCTGGGAAAAGGGATTATTGAGACAAATATACTCAGCTGTTTTGTTCCCATGAATACAACATGAAATTAATCACTGGACCAGCCTTCCCCTTGCTTGAGTATTATTGATCAAGGCAAATCCTTTGCTAAGTCTGGCACATTCCAGTCTAACCACAGGAGTATTTAGAAGAACAAAATGAAAATGTTTACTTTGAAAACCAATTTGATCTCTTAATGCAAAGATTACCTGTAATGATTGTAAACTCTTGGTTATAAAGATTAGGTATGAAATTACCTAGCCTATGCTATTCAGTCATTTCTGCATTTTAACTGTAATTGTGCTCAATGGTGAACTCTTTTCAGTAATTCAGAAGCACAACTAATTTTTAGATTTATTATGGTCATGTCGCCAACTTCTTACAAATCACAATATTGATTGTTTTCATATATTAAGAGGAGCCTACAAGGGGCTGCTGCTTGGACAAGTATGAATGAGAATAACTTCTAAGAAACTGATGCAGTCAGTTACTGACTTCACATTAAATTTGATAGGATATTAAATGTAGATCAAATATTTAACACTTTGATGAAATAGATACTGCACATTCTTTCAGTTAATCTGTGTAGATTGAATACAGACAAAATAAAAAAAAAATCTTACTTCTTTTTATAAAATGTCCAAAATGGTTTATTTACTTCTTGTAACTATTCTCTAGCGTCAATGTTTGTAAAGAGTGTGTCTGTGAATACCAGCTTGTGGTATGTTATTTGTTGTTTACCATGCATGAAATATATTTTTGGAAAATATACATGGTACATAAAAGTTAAATATTTTCTGTGTTTTATAGACACTTCAAGTTAGAATTCTTCAAAATAAGGTTAAGCTTCTTCAAAAGGTTAGAAATAAATTCCAACAACTTTTATTTATTTAGATTTTCTTCTTAGAGGGTGTTGTATAATTGGTGTTCTGCAGTGCACAGTTTGGGAAGTATTTCTTTAGAATATAGACTCTGTGCAGCACATTGTTTTACAATCTGTAACTTAAAAATACCTGGGTGATGAGCATATATAAAATATTCTAAACAGAAATCAGTCTCAGGCAAACATGCTAAGAGGTGTATATTAGAAATAAATATATGGCTTGCTTTGATTTTCATATTATTTAACAGTGTTACCAGGTAATCTAACTTACCACAAACAAATGCCACCAATGATTGAATACCTATGATATTCCAGGCAATATGCATGGTACTTTTATTTAATGTCATTTTTGTATTGAATTCATAACATTCATTCTTATATTTTTTCAATTTTTGTAACGCAAAGGTTTCAGGCAAATCAAGAATCTGAAAAAGCATAACATCAATCTTCATGCTTAAATATTGATATTTGATTTATGTCATTCAGAGACAGTCAGCCATAATGCAGTACAGTACGTAGACCAATTGATAGGTGAGTGTCACTGAGGTCAGGAAATGCACATTTGGTCTTAGATTTCAAAGTTTAGATCATATAATGGAACTTTTTATTTTTCTAAACATTACTGTAAATGTTTTAAATGGAATAATGTTTATTCAGATCTCTGAGCATCTTGCATAAAATTCTTCAAAGATTATATTCTGAAGCCAAAATATCAAAACTATAGATGAGAGTAGCTTTTTTCCTGCTCTATCTTTGCTAATTCCCATTTTCAAATAATGTTGAGGTAATAAGTATTCTTTAGCCAAGGTTTCAATCACATTATCTCAAATAGAGTTTTGTTCTCATCATTTTTCTAAACAGCATTAACAATTGTCCCAATAACTCAATTCTAAATAAGAGATTCATATTATACAAAGAACATGATCTTTAAGAGTTGTTTCTTCCCCCTAATTATGTGTAGTAAAGAGCAGTTAATGTGTTCTTTTCTTATTTTTTATTATATTTTGTCTTAATAGTCTAAAAATTCCATTATGTGTACTTGTCACATTGTTCCCACTTTAAAAAATTTATTATTTTTAAAATTTTTATTAAATTTATTGGGGTGACAGTGGTTAGTAAAATTATATAGGTTTAAGTGTACATTTCTATAAAACATCATCTGTATATTGCATTGTGTGTTCACCACCCTGAGTCAGTTCTCCTTCCATCACCATATTTTTTAACTCTTTTACCCTCAACCACCACCCTCCTCCCTCACCTTTGGTAACCACTTAACTGTTGTCTGTGTCTATGAGTGTTTTTTTTTTTTTTACTTTGTCTTGTTGCTTTCAGTTTTATATCCCACATATGAGTGAAGTCATATGATTCTCCACTTTTTCTGTCTGATTTACTTCACTTAGCATGATAATCTCAAGATCAACCCATGTTGTTGCAAATAACAGTATTTCATCTTTTCTTATGGCCAAGTAATATTTCATTGTATATAAAATCTCTTGATTCTTAAAAGCAGATAGTATATAACTGTTGTGAAACAAATGGTACGCAAATTATTTCTTTTTTCCTTCCAAAAGTCTTACCATATGTTGTGGTTGTAAACCCATCTTCACTATTCTTCTAAAAACCATTCTTCCCTGTAATTAAGACTTAACTGTTGTTTAATGTTGTATAGGATATTCATTTTGCCAATTTTGGTGCAGACTTGTGATCTTTCAAGGTCCAATAATGTTTAATCATCCATCATGCATCATCGCCAACACTGTGTCTCATTTAACAAAGAAAAAATTGGTTTAAAGTAAGATTAATTCATCCCCTAACAGTGCCAGAATGGTAGTCTCTTTTATCTCAGCAATATGTTTATGTAATTATCCAGCAGAAAGGGCCTTTCCAGTCAGGATTTGGCCTAAATAGTTCAGGATGATAATCTGTATACTGACTTCTTTAGTAGATTATTTCTGATGTAGCCAGGACATTATTTCTAATGTCCACAGGTGAACATATTTAACAAAAATATTCTTGCTTTTGACCTTTACATTGTTAATGGAGGGGTATGAGGGAGGAGGATGCATTTAAAGCAACAAGATGAATTTTAGCAAACTAGTTTTTTATTGGCTAGCTCAAAATTGTTCATTATGTCTGGTCTTAGAACATAAGTCTCTGTATGAGTAACAGACATACAATATTTCCTGCAAATAGGCAGAGCTGTAGGAAGGACAATTGTCAAGGTCTCTCATGTGAATGAGAAATTACAAGTAATGCAAAGTTACAAGTGGTGCAACTTCTGGCACTTTCAGATTCATGGATGGTTTTTCTTCCCTTAAACCAAGGCATGCAAAGAGTGGGTCAACCATGTTGGAACCATTCAAAAAAAGTTACAAACATCATCGTTTAGAATGGGCGCTAATTTCATTGATAATTTCTTCATGGCTTTTCTGTTTTGAGGACATTCAGTTGAATCAATT
>NW_017733914.1:0-6707 GCF_001890085.2 Hipposideros armiger | reverse complement strand
TATAACATAAAGAAGTAAAGACTGATGTGGTTGTAAGGCTTCTACATTTTTCTTGAAGTGGTAAAATATTACCTGTGAGTAGACTGTGAAAGTACACACACACACACACACACACACACACACACACACACACACACGATCCTAGAGCACCCACTAGAATGAAAAAGCCAACAGATAAATTGAAACAGAATACTAATAATTCAAATATAAATTAATCAATAATATTAAATGTTCAAATTATCTAAAAGAAGGTATAAAATATATAACAGAGGAACAAAAATTAGAGTGGAAAAGAGAATACAAGAAATCCAATATAAACAAACACAGAGATAGTTTACAAGTAAAAGGATGGGGGGAATATCCCATGATAGAGTGATTATATTATTATTATCAGACAAAGTATAATAGATTTCAGAGCAAGGAATATTTCCGAGATAGAGAGACATTTCCTAATAATCAAGGGCTCAATTCGCCAAGAAGCTACAGCAATCTTAAATGTGTATACCCCTAACAACAGAATTTTTAAATATGTGAAGCAAAAACTGAAAGAGCTAAAGGAAAAATGGACAAATCCACAGTTGTAGCTGGAAATTTCAATACTCTTCCCTCACTAACTAGTAACAGAACAAGTAGACAGAAAATCAGCAGGCGTGTAGAAGACCTGAACAACACCATCAATAAACTTGGCCTGAACTGTATTTCTATAGGACACTTTATCCAACAACAGCAGAATACACATTCTTTTCAAGTGCATGTGGAACATTCACCAACATAGACCGTATTCTGTGCCTTTAACAAATCTTAGTAAAATACTTGTCATCAAACTCTACTCTCTGAACATAATGGAATCAATCTAGAAATCAGTAACAGAAATACATTGGGAAATAGCTAATGTTTTAACTGAGTTATCTGTAGGTTTGCATATTACTTTCCTGTTTTGTATATTTAAAAAGTTCACAGTAAAAATATAAAACTTGAAACATTAAAAGTAGCACAGAATGAAAGCTTGGTGAGAATTGAAATAATGACAGCTCCTCCTTATTTTACTAGATTGTCATCAGAGACTGATAAAACCCAAAGGAGGGTGTGCGGTGGATGGGAGGGAAGTGAAGACTCCTCATAAACTGCCAGGAGGAAAAAACGACAACAATCAAGAACATGATAGAATTGTCATGGGTAAATCAAATCCTCAATGTAAATTGTTAAATTGTGAAATGTACTTTGTAAGCCATGGTTCTATTTGTTCTGTGACATTTGATAAAGGTAGAAAATAAAGAAAAAATTTGAGAACCATGCTGTCTCTCCAGCCGCTTCTATTTGCCATTCCCCGCTTTGTTGCCTCCCTTCTCTCCCACTACCAAACTTTTCCAATTTTAGAATTCCTGGCAGTAACTGGACAAAGAATCACCAGCGTCCCTGTTTAACGAGCAATGTCTACTCAGGCCATGGATCGCCTCACCTGTTTCTGCTCATAGCGCTGCCCACTCCCATCCTCTCACCGTAAAATATTTTGATCAAGGGCCTCCTAAGCTTAGCAGCTGCCACTAGTTCTAGGATCTGGCAATGAGAATACGTTGAGTTCCACCTGAGGGAACTTGGGCAAGTCACCTGATGCTAACTAAGCCTTAGTTTCCTTATCCGGGAAATAATGAAATTAACACACTTCACAGGAATTGTGGGGATTAAATGAGATAATCAATGTGAATGTGCTTTGTCAGCAGAAAAAGCACCTCACCGATAATTTATTGCTTAAAGATCCCAGCCTCAGGATCTTCAGGTGGATCTTCAGGCACTCACCTGGGGTAGTGATCAGTTCCTTGAAAAAGTGTGACCTGAGTCAGTGAAGCGTCCATCTTACTAAAGGAAGGGCAAAGGTGGCCAGCTGACCACAGAAATCCCTGCTCCATCCCACAGGGTAGAGTTGGTGCTGGGAAGTGGCTGACAAGGCACAGACTACATTTCCCTCCCACCCTGGTATCTAAGTGTGGCCAAGGGTCTAGTTCTTGCCATTGGAATGTAAGCCACAGCTTTTAAGAAGCAGGGGTGCTTTCTCCTTGCTAGTTTCTTCTGGCTGGCTACACGTGCTGATGAAAATGACCATTCCCAGTGAATAGAGCCACAGGCCAGAAGGAGTCTGAGTCCCTTCTCACAAGAAACACCTGTGTGGGACCACTACATGAGTATGAAGTAAACATCTATAATTATGAGCAATTATACATTTTTGGTATATGTGATAAAGCAGTGGGCATGACATTAAACCTATAATTCCTTGCTCTGCCAAGGTTTTGTGACCTTGGCCAAGGTACCTATACTCCTTCTACCTTAGTTATCTCACCAGTAAAGTAATAATAGTTCTTGCCTCACTGGATTTTTACGAAAGTTAACTGATGTAATGCACTTGTACAAGGTGCCAATAACGATACATGTTCAATAATGTTGGCCATTATTATCAATAGCACAGAATTACTAAATCTTTTTTGAAAGTTTATTCCTACATTCTAGGAAAAAAATTCTGTCTCTGCAGCTTGCCTCCAGGTGACTGTGGCCATTAAATGCACATCAAAGTATCTCCAAGGGGGCCGGCCAAGTGGCGTGTTGGTTAACAGTTGGCTTGGGATGCCAGCTCTGAGCAGCAGGGCCCCAGTTCGGATCCCACATGAGGGCCAGTGACACTGTGCTCTCTATAGCTAAGATGGTGAACAACAGCTTGACCTGGAGCTGGGCTGCCATCAGTCGCCGGTGACGGCTGCATTGGAGCTGCAGTGGGCTCCCGTAAGCTACCGTGAGCGGCTGACAGCCAGCGTGAGCTGCCAAGAGCCACTGTGAGCAGCTGTCCAGTGACCCGCGACCGATCTGCCTCACCCGGGAAGAGCGCAATGATAATACCAACATGGGCCAGTGAAGTGACGTCCTCCACAACTAGATGAAGAACAAAAGGACAGAAACTTGTTTGTTCTCCTTTCCTGATTCCTCAACGCTCTTCCTCTCCCCCAATTCCCCAATAAAATCTTTAAAAAAAAGAAAAGTATTCTCCAAGGAAATTTTTTCAGGGCCTTAGTATTTTTCCTGGACAGTTTGTGTCTTAATTTGAACATAGTTAACTTGGCAAACACCTAAGCCTAAGTTTAAGGCTCAGATATTACTTGAAGAGTCATATGTGTGGATTTAATGCTAGTTCAGGACTTGACCTACAATTACAGAGAAGCCCCACTCACTCACCTGTTTGCTGTTGCCACACAGCTGCAGGTCCCACTGTAACCAGCAGAGGGCAGTGCTTCACACAAACTTTTGCAGATACCACTATTGATAGTTTTTTTTTTCCTCTTTCCATTTTCATTCCTTGCCTTTAGAAGAAGGACCATGATATTTCAGAAAAGTCTGGTTATCCTCGGTTGTGCTCAGCTTTTATAGATCTGAGTCTCTCTGTGTGGTCACTGGCACTCCTGTGGCTGGGAGAGGCGTATCCGCTGAATGTAAGAATAGGAGCCCCCGCGTTTCCCCAGATCTGCTGGCACTGCCACCTGCTCTCTTTGTCCTCCTTTCCTGAGTCACTTGACACCCACCCAGTTTCTGCAAACGATTCCACCCCATCTTCTCCCACAGCATCGCAAATTCCAGGACTCGGTCCTATGTATCTCAGTGATTGATTCTCAGCTGAGTGTGTTGGAGTTGGGGGGAAGGTAAGAATGAATTTCAGAATCTCCTATGAAGGTTCTGACAACACACATGCCCGGGTTTCACTCCAGATCTCCCGAATCAGATGCTGGGTGGGTGAAAGTTTGAAGAAGCTCCTGAGGTGAAGGAGGTCTGACAAGCACTCCCACGTCCGCCCTGCGTAGTGTTGCTGAGTTAATGAAGACCTAGATGAAGCAAATGGCGGGAGACGGAGAGGAGGGCCAGGTGGGGGTGGAGCTGGCATGACTCAGCGATTGACTGGTTCTGTTACTAGCCCCACGGGGAAATCTGAAGCCCATTCACTCCCAACAGGTGATCTCACTGCCGTCTTAACTGAGAAAATTAAAGCTCTCTGACTGTTCTGCCCTCCTCAATAACGCTCTGGGTTCTTTTCTATATTCTCCATCTTTCCTCCCCACGCAGCGCTCAGCCTGTCTCTGCCCCCACCCATGTTTGCAGCCCGCCCTCCTTGCCCCTCTGGGGATGCTCTCCTCCCATTATCGGTCCCCCACTTGTTTGGCATCACCCTCTGCAGGGTTCATTTCCTCCTTCCAGAGCCTAGGTTCCTCTGTCTTCAGAGCTTCCCTCTTTCTCACTCCCCATCCAACAATCACCAGTTTAATGAGTTCTCCCTGATCCTGACGATCCTTCCACTCCACCCCCTCTTCTCTGTCCCTGTTTTTGTGCTGAATTCTGTCACTCCTTGCCATGACTGCCGACACATCCTCTGAATTGGCCTGTCTCCACGTGTCTCCCTCTTCAGACTAACTCTAGAGTCTTCTAACGTGTTAATCTGACCTGTCTTGCCCTGACTGAAAACCTTTCACTGCCCGCTGCTCAACACCACTGGACAAAGCCCAACGCCTGGGCGTATCACACAGGCCTTCTCCACCTTCCATGTTCCCTCTGCACTTCTTATACCAGCAATATGCATGCATGAACCTTTTACAGAAGGTTTACCTTTGCCTGCCACTCCTTTCTCCATTTTGCTTCCTAAAGCAAACTCCCATTCATCCCACAAAACCCAGCTCAGGCACCACTTCCCACGAAAAGACTTTCCTGATACCTTTGAATAGATTCATTGTTCTCTCGTAGGATAATTCTGATCTAATATCAGACCCTCACTGGTGGCACCTTCCCACTCTGCAACCTTGGAGTCAGTAAGTATTCCTTTTTTGCATACTTTATTCATTGACAATTCTCTCTTCCTTTCCAAGCTTTGAGCTTCTTGAGGACAGAGACTGGGAATTATTCTTTTCAGTGTCACCAGTGCCTAGCACAGTGCCTCACTCAGTAATTGTACAAATTGGGTTAGAGTTCATCTCTCTGCTTCCTTTCACTGATAGACTTCTTTAAAATATCAAATCCCTGCCTTTAAGGTGTTTCTACTCCTACACATTCCATCACCCACTAAAACCTGTTTTTCTCCCACGTTTATGATCCTTTAAAGAAATAAATGACTCAGCTGCAGGTCTAAAGTACCCGGTGCCCATTCACTTCCCATCGTCTTCACCCTCTGGGTCTGTGACTGTTGACTACCATTCTCCTTGACATTCTTCCTTTGGTTTCTGTAGCGAGTAGTCATTGTTTTTTTTTGTTGTTTTTTTTGTCAGCCAGTTTGTGCTTTATTGATGCTGTGATACTTAGGCCTTGACCGCGTACTTCCGCAGTGGGTACAGCCGCTCCTTCCGCTGCTGCTTCTTGGTCTTCAGGTTCTCTTCGTGCTTGTTGAGCCGGCGGCGCATGGCTCGTGTTTTCTTGGGTCGAAGATCCAGTGGCTTGTACTTCTTGCCCTTGTAGAATTTCCTGAGGTTCTCTTTCTGAGTCTGGTTAATGATGGTGAGCACACGGGCAATGGATTTGCGAACAACTCGGATCTTGGAGAGCTTGGAAGCCGCGCCACCAGTCACTTTGGCGACGCGTAGCTGGGACAGCTCCACTTTCAGGTCGTCCAGCTGTTTCAGCAGCTCCTCCTTCTTCTTGCCACGAAGGTCTCAAGCCTTAATTTTGGCCATGGCTGAACAAACCACCGGAGCCGCCTCCTGCTGGGAGAGAAAGAGCTGTTTTACTGTTTCTTAAATGATAGATTCCTAGTGATGGACAAGTTATGCACCTTATAATTCTTAAAGATCCTGTTTAGCCAGTAGTGTTTGAAACAATTGATAAGTAGTAAACATCCTTTAAGTGCCAAGGCAGGAACTCAGCTCTGGCCATTATCGGAAGAAATTGAAACATAGTTAGGATAAGTTAGTCATTAGTGAAGAACAGATGCGGCTGTACCCTGTAATAGAAACATCGTGAGGAAGTAGAATTCGGAGAAAAACAAACTTCTAAGGAAAATAGACTCTGGGAAGGAAGGAACATTGAAACTATGTAGAAAACAATTTCCTAATGGGTAAAGGTTTAAACGTGGAAAAACAACTTTGGGAAAAACAGCTTAATGACGTATATAGTTACCTGCCCAGTATAAAAAGGACAGGCTGTAAAAATAAAATGAGACATTAATTCTTGAAAAGCACTTCTCTGTCTCCGCGCCGTCTCCACCTGAGGGAACCCCTGGACTTGTGGGAGCCGGTCTCCCGCATAGTTTCTCATCAAATTGATTTATACATTCAACAAAATCATAGCATCTTTCTTTTTAGGTAGAAAAAAGAGCTTATTCTAAAATTAATACAGAAATTCAAAATACCATAGCCAAAACATATTTGAAAAGGAACAAAGTTGGAGGTAATGCAAATTCAAACCATAACACACCCTCCAGAGTAGCTAAAATTGAAATGTTGGCAATAAATGTAGCATAACTAGAATTCTCGAACATTGCCTGTGAAAATGTAACTTGGTAAAACCAATTTGCAAAAAGTTTGGCATTATCTATTAAAGTTGAACATATACCTTTTTTTTTTTAAGATTGTTTTATTGGGGAATTGGAGAAGGGTAACAGCGCTGGGGAATCAGGGGGAAGGGGAACAGACAAGTTGCTGTTGTTTTGTTCTTCAGTCTAGTTGTGGAGGACGTTGCTTCACTGGCCCAAG
>NW_017733913.1:0-6710 GCF_001890085.2 Hipposideros armiger | reverse complement strand
CGCCTGGCGCATTACAACAAGCGCTCGACCATCACGTCCCGGGAGATCCAGACGGCCGTGCGCCTGCTGCTGCCCGGGGAGCTGGCCAAGCACGCCGTGTCCGAGGGCACCAAGGCCGTCACCAAGTACACCAGCTCCAAGTGAGCCCCTTCCCGGGACGCGGCGCTCCTACCAGCGGCCGCTCGCTCGACCCCCCAAAGGCTCTTTTCAGAGCCACCCACCTTTCTCAGTTGAAAGGGGCTGCCCGCTCGCTCGTTCCCGTTTCCCCCTTGAACGTCTTGTCTACCTTGTGTGAATAATGTGCTCTAGGTTCTGTCATGAGTATTTCTGCACATTACTTTTACAATGAGGGGGAGCGAATAAAACCTCGCACTCTGAAAGAAAACACGTTGGGTATATAGCAGTAAACAATAGAAGTTCCTATCCACATAAAGCTACGTTCTAGTAGACGGATGCTGAAAATAAGCAAATGAAAGACATGTAGCTACAATATTAACGGGTTGATCAGTTATGACATAAAAGTAGAATAGAGTGGTGTGTGGATGACAAGACTGATCAGTTAACATTTGAACAAAGGCCTGAACAGAGTAAGATAGCCATGGGATAGCTTGGAGAAGGGCAAAGTATTAAGCCAGCAAGTGTGAAGACAACAGTTTTGGGGGGAGTTCAAGAAATAAGTCCACGGGCTAAAGCGCAGTGAGGAAAGGGAAGACTTGCAGGGAGATGACATCACAGAGGTAGTTGAGGTTCAGATCACGTAGTTTATTGAAGGACCTCACAGGCTATAGCAAAGATTTTTATTAATAAATTAAGTGCCTTTGGAGTTTGATTGGAGTAATGACATTATTTGACTTATGTTTTTTAAATCTCACCCAAGGTGATATGTTGAAAATAGACTGTAGGAGCGCAAGAGTAGAGGCCCAGAAATCAGTAAGGCTATAGTAATATGTTCAGGAGACAGAGGTAGTAGCAGTGGAGATGAGAAGATGTATTTTGAAATTAATTGAATGTATAATGTGACTGAAAGAGGTATTAAGGACTAATTGTGATGTGGGATCTCTGATATTTTTTATTCTGTGTGCCGGGATCATGGCCTTGCAGAACCAAAGAATGGAGGAACGGAGCAGAGAGGTAAGGTTTGCAGCAAATGACAGTTTATTAAATCATAAAGTCACAGCTCTCAAAATGAGAGGGGGTACCCAAAACTGGGATGCCCACTAGCTAAAGCAAAAAGCTTTTGCTTTTATATTTTTTCTTGTATGCCTGGGCAGAAGAGCTGGCCGGTCTTTTGGTACTATTATCAGATTTGTTCAGCCTGGAAGGGGGGCTTTTCCAATAGCCCAATTGTCCTAGAACATAATTTGGCTGGGATGCATTACTTTAGGAGTAGCTCAGCTGTCAGAATTGATGTTTCTGCTCTGGCCGGGGTGTGTTATCATAAGGCCTAAGCTTTGAAGATATGCATTTTACCTGGGCATTCCAGACTGCCATATGTTATGCTAACTAACCTGTCTTAATCCCTCCCCCTTCTGGAGACCAAACCCTAACTTCTGACTTCTTTGTTATAGGCTTGAAAAAAACCCCTCCTCCCCCGCTTGAGTTTCTCACTCTGGTGGGTGCTATGACTGAAACCTATCTGTCAGCTACTAAAATAATTTCCTCTGGCTCTGTTATGGTTTCCGCCCTAATTACCTCTACCGTGGCAATCTCCCTGACTGCCTATAATTTCTCTATCTCAATTGTAAGACTGGACTTGTAAATGGGTGCAATTTGCTTATCTGAGTGACAAGTAGGTTTAGAGGGGGAAAACCAAGAGTACTGTCTTGGACACAATTTTGAGACTCCTGGTAGCTATCCAAGTAGAAATATCAAACAGGAAATATCAAATTCCCAAGTGGGAATATGAAATATGAGAATCTGGAGTTCAGGAAAGACAAAGAGGTAAGATTGATCAAGTCTGATTCTTGCTCTTTTGTAAGTGATCTGCCCTTCTGGAAACATTTGGACTCACTACAACATGACTAAATATGTTCCTCCCCTCTCCCACACCCAGGAATAATTTAGCTTTAGTTTCAGTATTTGACTAAAGTCCCCCTATCCAACTTCAGTTTTAACCTCAGATTATCAGAAGGCAGAATAACCACAAGTCTAATTCAATGTTATTTGGGCATCCCTGGACCCGTTCAATCACCTAAGTCACCATTACCTCCAATGACTATAGCCAAGTATCATGAACAAAGGATAGCACTCAGAGTTTCAGTTAATATAAGAATGATCACTGTCAAACATAGGTAAGCTTTTTAAATATAAAGGAGTGAAAAATCATGGTCATATGCTGAAATTTCACCAATTAACCGTGTTTTTGAAAAAATAAAAAGGAACAATATTCAATGTCTATGAAAGCTGTTTCTGTACCAGTTTTTAAAGACCAATCACTTTTTAAAAACTTTAAGTTTTTTGTTTTGAAAATGCAAACCTACAGAAAAACTGAAAAAAAAAGTACAATGAACAAATATATCTTTATCTAGATTCACCAATTGCTATTATTTGCTTCAGTTGCTTTACCTTTTGTGTATACACATACATTTTCTGAACAATTTGAAAAGTTGCAAACATCTTGCCACTTCTCCCTAAATACTTTATTTTTATTCAGCATGTCTCTCTTAAAAATAAGGGCATTCTCCTATACAACTACAATACTATTTACTATACCTAAAAAAATTATTGATTCAATATTACTATGCAATTTATGTTCAAATTTCTCCAACTGTAAAAAAATCCTATAGAGCTGCTGTATTAGTTTCCCATGGCTGTTGTAACAAACTGCTATGAATTTGGTGGTTTCAAACACACATTTTATTTACTTTACAGTTCTGGAGATCAGAAGTACAAAATCAGTTTCACCAAGTGGAAAACAAAATTCTGCTCTCTCCTAACTAACGCTCTAGGGGAAAATCCATTCCTATGCATTTTCCAGCTTCTAGAGGGGCATTTCTTGGCTCATGGCTTCTTCCTCCATTTTCAAAACCAACATCGTACCATTTTTATGTCTCTGCTTTCATCACCTTCTTTCTGCATTGATCCTTCTGAATCTCTTATAAGGACCCTGGTGCTTGCATTGGGCCCACCCAAATAATCCAGGGTAATCTCTCTATCTCACATACCACATCAGTAAAGTCCCCTTTGTCATTTAAAGTACACAGACACTAGGGATTTAGATGTGAATGTATCTGGGGCCATATTCAGCCTACCACAGCTGTTGTCTACTGTTACGGGTTGAGCTGTATCCCCAACAAGATATGTTGAAGTCTAACACCCCAGTGCCTAAGAATGCGGCTTTATTTGGAAATAGGGTCTTTGCAGAAGTAATCAAATTAAAATGAAGCCATTAGGGTGAGCCCTAATCCAATATGAATGGTCTTTTTCATAAAATGTACAAACACACAGGAAGAAAACTGAGAAGTAGGAGTTATGCTGTCATAACCGAAAAAAGCCTGGGGGTACCAGAAGCTGAACGACAAGGAAGGATCCTGTCCTAGAGCCTTTGGATGGACAGGGCCCTGCCAGCACCTTGATTTCAGACTTGTAGCCTCCAGAACTGTGGCAGAACACATTTATTTTGAGCCACTCCGTTTGCAATGCTTTATAATGGCAACCATAAAAAACTAATACAAAATTTTTAATGGAATTAGTTTAAAATTCTTAAGATTCTGCATTTTTTAATTTCTGGCGCTGGTCAAATATTAACACTTGGATATTGAGTCCAAATGTGTAGTTGGAGCAAGATCCAAAGTAGTTTACATAAAAGTGTGTCAGACAAATTAGCTTAACTGGGTTTTCAAAGGTTCAGCAGGGCTCAGAGGTTGGCTGAACTCCAAGAGCGTTTCACTTCACTCATGCACTCCATCAGCTGTGCCCTCCTGAGTGTCTATAAACAAACATTTTTGTCTTCATATCCACAGAACACCCCATCCTGCTGCTCCCTCTTAAAAGTAAAGAAACTTTTTAAAAAAAAAAGATTAAGCACAATCCAAATTTCCCTACTCAGTTCCATTTTTGAAATGTTTGTGCTAAGCAGGTTGGTCTAGATTCCTGAACTGATTAATGTTAAGATCTGGGGAACACATATTGACAGTGGTTCTCAAACTTCACAGCCCCTTAGTCACCTGGGGAGCTTTTTAAAAATATCCCAGGTATATAGGCTGGCTCATGGTCTCTGCCTCCAGTGCCCAAAACCACTTAATTAGGAATTTCTGGGGGTGGCACCCAAGCAGGCAACAGTATTTTTTAAAGTCCCCTGGTAAGACTACATTGAACACACTTGAGAACTACCCTACATTAAGGAATTAAGTGGATTCCTTAATGAAACCCAGGTTACAATTACAGAAACAGGACTATCTACCCAATTGACTCATGCAAAAACCCTACAGGTTTCACTTACCCAAATCCTAGTCCGCAGCAAGATCTGTCAATTCTACATCCGCAATATAATGCCGATTTCTTACCATCTCCATTGTTATCCCTATTGCAATGCAACATGTCTAAACTACACAGTGGTCCTCACACCTTAGCATGCATCAGAATTACCCAGATTACAGGGGTCTGAAATTTTAATTTTAAATTCTCAGGTAATGTTGATGCTGCTAGTCTGCAGAGACGAGACTTGAAGAATCATACACATCTACAGATTACAGACGATACTCGTTCAGCTCATTGCAGGGCAGCTTGTGAGAAATGTAAAGGATCACAATTGCACATCCTTTAGTTGAATTAACTCTCACTTCAGGACCAGATGTCACCCTAAACTTGTTAAAATGGTATTTCCTAATCTTAAAAGTGATAAATTATCTCTAACACGAAAGGTGTTGAGACACATTTCCGTTAAACTACAGCCTGGCTTTAAAAAAAAAAAAAATCTGCAAGACTGCACCAGATTCCTAATTGGTTTCCTTGCTTCTCCTGTGGGCAAGCGATTAGCTATGCGCTAACCAATCACTGATGTTTTTTCCATGAAATCGCTCTTCACATGACTACCTAAAAAAACCCAAAGCGTTGAGACCAAAATTTCTACTCAACCAATGTCCTTAGCTTAAACCCAAACAGTGTAGCTTCCCTGCCCGTGGAGCACGATCACCTCCGCAGTCCCGAATACTGTGCGTGACTTTGAAACTGGACAAGCTTCCCCGAGTGACATGTCTCGGGGGAAAACACCGCCACCACATGAGTAAGGCTGGCTTTGTAGCAGTTGAAATGTAGGAATCGGCAAAAAAGCACCAGCACTAAAGGCTGGTTTTCAGGTTTCAAAATGAACTTCGAGTTCCCGAATCCAGTAACACAAGCAAACGTGGGGTAGGCAGGTACTTGCGGACGGGGCTACACGAGCCGCCATCCCCAAGGTAGACAAGACGTTCAAGGGGGAAACGGGAACGAGCGAGCGGGCAGCCCCTTTCAACTGAGAAAGGTGGGTGGCTCTGAAAAGAGCCTTTGGGGGGTCGAGCGAGCGGCCGCTGGTAGGAGCGCCGCGTCCCGGGAAGGGGCTCACTTGGAGCTGGTGTACTTGGTGACGGCCTTGGTGCCCTCGGACACGGCGTGCTTGGCCAGCTCCCCGGGCAGCAGCAGGCGCACGGCCGTCTGGATCTCCCGGGACGTGATGGTCGAGCGCTTGTTGTAATGCGCCAGGCGGGACGCCTCCCCGGCGATGCGCTCGAAGATGTCGTTGACGAAGGAGTTCATGATACCCATGGCCTTGGACGAGATGCCGGTGTCGGGGTGCACCTGCTTCAGCACCTTGTACACGTAGATTGAGTAGCTCTCCTTGCGGCTGCGCTTGCGCTTCTTGCCATCCTTCTTCTGGGCTTTGGTGACCGCCTTCTTCGAGCCCTTCTTGGGCGCTGGGGCAGATTTGGCCGGCTCCGGCATGACGACAAGGACCGTGCAGCGGAGCAGGCAGGGCACACAAACACGTCAAGCAGGACCGAGGCTACCGGAAGCGCCTGGTTACTTATAGAGGCCGTATGCAAATTAAGGCTGTGAGTACGCTGCGTTGCGATTGGCGAGTTTTCAGCGGGGTTCCTGCGGAGGGGGATGAGATCATGCAAATGAGCGGATTCTGCCTGCGCCCTCCTATTGGTGGTCAGGACGAAAATACGCTTCAGCCAATCAAATCTGTCCGTGGACAATCGCGGTTCTGGCTATAAAAGGGTGAAGCGGGGCCGTTGAGAGCGACTTCCTGTGTTGTCAGGGGGGAGCTGCTTGCAGTGCCTAATCGCCGTTATGTCTGGTCGTGGCAAGCAAGGAGGCAAGGCCCGCGCCAAGGCCAAGTCGCGCTCGTCTCGCGCTGGTCTTCAGTTTCCTGTGGGGCGAGTGCACCGTCTGCTGCGCAAGGGCAATTATGCCGAGCGGGTGGGGGCTGGCGCGCCCGTTTACATGGCGGCCGTGCTGGAGTACTTGACTGCTGAGATCCTCGAGTTGGCGGGTAACGCCGCCCGGGACAACAAGAAGACGCGCATCATCCCTCGTCACTTGCAGCTGGCCATCCGCAACGACGAGGAGCTGAACAAGTTGCTGGGCAAAGTCACCATCGCCCAGGGCGGCGTCTTGCCCAACATCCAGGCCGTGCTGCTCCCCAAGAAGACGGAGAGCCACCACAAGGCGAAGGGCAAGTGAGGCTGCCGCCTGGAAGCTACTCCCCAGCCCCTGTCTCGAAGGGG
>NW_017733912.1:5600-6824 GCF_001890085.2 Hipposideros armiger | reverse complement strand
GGTACAAGGGGAGTTTCTGCTGATTCAGGAAATCTTCGTGGTGGGCTGAGTTTACGTTACGTGGAGGGTTAGGTTTCAGCGAGGAAACACGGTGAGGTTTCGGGTGGGTAACAAAGGTAAGGTCAAGGCTATGGACCGGGTTAGGACTAGGTTGAGGGAGAGGATCAGGGAAGTGTTAGTGGTTGGGAACAGATTAAAAGACAGGCTTCTGGGAAACTTTAGCATAGAATAAGCGCCAGTGTTTGGATGGGGGCCCGAGACAGGTTCAGGGCCAGCTTTAGGGTCACTTGCAGTTAGAGACAGGATTACGTTGAGAGGCCCAGTTAGGGAAACATTTAGGGTTAGGTTGCGCGAATGCTAGATGTTTAGGGTGGAGGCAGGGTTAAGCGTATGAACAGCTGTACAGTTAAGCTTCAGGTAGGGTGAGTGCTAGGGAGTGCATGAGGGTCAGCGATAAGCGCAGTTTTAGGGTGACGTTGGGAAATACCGTGATAGTTAGGTTTAGTTTCAGCGTGAAGGTAGGGTTTTATGTGATGGTGAAAACCAGTTTACAATTCGTTTCAAATACGAGGCTATGGGTTGTGTTAAGACGGTGTTAGTCTAAGGTGAGCGAAAGGCCTAGGTTCCCAAGGAGCGCCTGTGCTATGGGTAGTTTCAGGTAGAGGATTTGTGTTCAGGTGAGGGGCAGCTATACCAACTTGTTTAGGAGGACGTTGGGAGTCAGCGTGAGGATTAGGATTTGAGTCCCCTGCTAGGGTTTATGAAAATTTCCTATGTACGGTTGTATTCAGGGGTAGGGGTAGGGTTAGACTTAGGGAACAGTTCAGTGCCTGGGCTGCCATTAGGGCCAGGAGGAGCATTAGAATTTGGTGGAAAACTCAGGAACCTGTGAGAATTCAGGTTAAGGGTCGGGCCAGTGTTAGCTTAAAACCACTGTTAAAGTGAAGGACAGCTCTAGGTGTGGTTCTAGGGAGAGTGTAGGGTCCAGGTCTAGACACATGAGCAGATTTACCTTTAGGCTGAGGGTCAGTGTTAGGATGTTCTAAGGAACAGGGTACAAGGGGAGTTTCTGCTGATTCCAGAAGTGTTCGTGGTGGGCTGTGTTAAAATTAGGTGGAGGGTTAGGTTTCGCCGAGGAAAAATGATGTGGTTTCGGGTGGAAAACAAAGGCAAGGTCAAGGCTATGGACTGGGTTAGGACTAGGTTGAGGGAGAGGATCAGGGA
>NW_017733912.1:2870-3903 GCF_001890085.2 Hipposideros armiger | reverse complement strand
TTAGGGTCAGCGATAAGCCCAGTTTTAGGGTGGCGTTGGGAAATACCCTGATAGTTAGGTTTAGTTTCAGCGTGAACATAGGGTTTTGCGTGAGTGTGAAAAGCAGTTTACAATTCGTTTCAAATACGAAGCTAGAGGTAGTGTTAAGATGGTGTTAGGCTAAGGTGAGCAAAAGGCCTAGGTTCACAAGGAGCGCCTGTGGTACGGTAGTTTCAGGTAGAGGATTAGCGTTCAGGTGAGGGGCAGCTATACCGACTTGTTTAGGAGGATGTTGGGAGTCAGTGTGAGGATTCGGATTTGAGTCCCTCGCTAGGCTTTATGAAAAGTTCCTACGTACAGTTGTATTCAGGGGTAGGTGTAGGGTTAGTCTTAGGGAACAGTTCAGTGCCTGGGCTGGCATCAGGGCAGGAGGAGCATTAGAATTTGGTGGAAAACTGAGGAACCTGTCAGAATTCAGGTTAGGAGTCGGGCCAGTGTTAGCTTAAAACCAGAGTGAAAGTGAAGGACAGCTCTAGCTGTGGTACAAGGGAGAGTGTTGGGTTCAGGTCTACACACATGTACAGATTTAGCTTTAGGCCGAAGGTCATTGTTAGGGTGTGCTTAGGAACAGGTTACAAGGCGAGTTTCTGCTGTTTCAGGAAGTGTTCGTGGTGGGCTGTGTTAAAATTAGGTGGAGGGTTTGGTTTCGGCGAGGAAACAGGGTGAGGTTTCGGGCGGGAAACAAAGGCAAGGTCAAGATTACGGAATGGGTTAGGACTAGGTTGAGGGAGAGGATCAGGGAAGGAAACAGATTGAAAGACATGCTTCGGGGAACCGTTAGCGCAAAAAACTCACCAGTGTTTGGATGAGGGCCCGATAGAGGTTCATGGCCAGCTTTAGGTCACTTGCAGTTAGAGACAGGATTACGTTGAGAGGCCCAGTTAGGGACACATTATGGTTAGATTGCGCGAATGCTAGATGTTTAGGGTGGAGGCCGGGTTAAGCGTATGAACAGCTGTACAGTTAAGCTTCAGGTAGGGTGAGTGCTAGGGAG
>NW_017733912.1:0-2327 GCF_001890085.2 Hipposideros armiger | reverse complement strand
GTGCAGATTTAGCTTTAGGCTGAGGGTCAGTGTTAGGGTGTTCTTAGGAACAGGGTACAAGGGGAGCTTATGCTGATTCAGGAAGTGTTCGTGGTGGGCTGTGTTAACGTTAGGTGGAGGGTTAGGTTTCGGCGAGGAAACACGGTGAGGTTTCAGGTGGGAAACAAAGGTAGGGTCAAGGCTATGGACCGGGTTATGACTAGGTTGAGGGAGAGGATCAGGGAAGTGTGTGTGGTTGGGAACAGATTGAAAGACAGGCTTCGGGGAACATTTAGCGTAGAATAAGCGCCAGTGTTTGGATGAGGGCCCGAGACATATTTTGGGCCAGCTTTAGGGTCACTTGCAGTTAGAGACAGGATTAAGTTGAGAGGCCCAGTTAGGGACACATTTAGGGTTAGGTTGCGCGAATGCTAGATGTTAAGTGTGGGGGACAGGTTAAGCTTATGAACAGATGTACAGTTTAGATTGAGGTAGGGTGAGAGATAGGGAGTGCGTTAGGGACCGCGATTAGCCCAGTTTTAGGGTGAGGTTGGAAAATACCGTGATAGTTAGGTTTAGTTTCAGCGTGAAGGTAGGGTTTTGTGTGAGGGTGAAAACCACTTTACAATTCGTTTCAAATACGACGCTAGGGGTAGTGTTAAGACGGTGTTAGGCTAAGGTGAGCGAAAGGCCTAGGTACCCAAGGAGCGCCTGTGGTACGGGTAGTTTCAGGTAGAGGATTACCGTTCTGGTGAGGGGCAGCTATACCTACTTGTTTAGGAGGATGTTGGGAGTCAGTGTGAGGATTAGGATTTGAGTACCCCGCTAGGGTATATGAAAAGTTCCTATGTACGGTTGTATTCAGGGGTAGGGTAGGGTTAGACTTAGGGAAGAGTTCAGTGCGTGGACTGGCCTCAGGGCCAGGAGGAGCATTAGAATTTGGTGGAAAATTCAGGAACCTGTGAGAATTTGGTTTAGGAGTCCTGCCAGTGTTATCTTACAACCAGAGTGCAAGTGAACGACAGCTCTTGGTGTGGCTTTATGGAGAGGGTTGGGTTGAGGTCCTGACAAATATGCAGATTTAGCTTTAGGCTGAGGGTCAGTGTTAGGGTGTTCTTAGCAACAGGGTACAAGGGGAGTTTCTGGTGATTCAGGAGGTGTACGTGGTGCGCTGAGTTAACATTAGGTGGAGGGTTAGGTTTCGGCGAGGAAACACGGTTAGGTTTCGGGTGGGAAACAAAGGTAAGTTCAAGTCTATGGACCGGGTTAGGACTAGGTTGAGGGAGAGGATTAGGGATGTGTTTGTGGTTGGTAACAGATTGAGAGACAGGCTTCGGGGAACCGTTAGCGTAGAATAAGCGCCAGAGTTTGGATGAGGGCCCGTGACAGGTGCAGGGCCAGCTTTAGGGTCACTTGCAGTTAGAGACAGGATTAAGTTGAGAGGCCCAGTTAGGGACACATTTAGGGTTAGGTTGCGCGAATGCTGGATGTTTAGGATGGAGGCCGGGTTAAGCATATGAACAGATGTACAGTTAAGCTTGAGGTACGGTAAGAGATAGGGAATGCATTAGGGTCAGTGATTAGCCCAGTTTTAGGGTGAGGTTGGGAAATACCGTGACAGTTAAGTTTAGTTTCAGCGTGAAGATAGGGTTTTGTGTGAGGGTGAAAACCAGTTTACAATTCGTTTCAATTACGAGGCTAAGTTTATTTTAAGACGGTGTTAGGCTAAGGTGAGCAAAAGGCCTAGGTTCCCAAGGAGCGCCTGTGGTAAGGGTAGTTTCAGGTAGAGGATTACCGTTCAGGTAGGGGCAGCTAGACCAACTTGATTAGGAGGACGTTGGGAGTCAGTGTGATGATCAGGATTTGAGTCCCCTGCTAGGGTTTATGAAAAGTTCCTATGTACGGTTGTATTCAGGGTTAGGTGTAGGGTTAGTCTTAGGGAACAGTTCAGTGCCTGGGCTGGCATCAGGGCCAGGAGGAGCATTAGAATTTGGTGGAAAACTCAGGAACCTGTCAGAATTCAGTTTAGGAGTCGGGTCAGTGTTAGCTTAAAACTAGAGTGAAAGTGAAGGGCAGTTGTAGGTGTGGTACTAGAGAGAGTGTTGGGTTCAGGTCTACACACATGTACAGATTTAGCTTTAGGCTGAGGGTCATTGTTAGGGTTTTCTTAGGAACAGGGTACAAGGGGAGTTTCTGCTGTTTCCGGAAGTATTCGTGGTGGGCTGAGTTAAAATTAGGTGGAGCGTTAGGTTTTGGCGAGGAAAAAGGGTGAGGTTTCGGGTGGGAAACAAAGGCAAGGTCAAGGTTACGGAACGGGTTAGGACTAGGTTGAGGGAGAGGATCAGGGA
>NW_017733911.1:22091-23035 GCF_001890085.2 Hipposideros armiger | reverse complement strand
TTTTTTACAAGGAGATATATTAAAAATTTCTGTGCTTTGGTTATTACATTGAAAATATTAAAAGGCAAAATGAATTTTAGTAGAAGGAAAGTCATTAAATTTAATTACTTTTTTGTTTCTTAACAGTGAACCTCGCACTTGCAATAGCAGCAAATGATTCGGTAGGTGTTTATTAATAGAAATATTAATTCATTAAAATTTTTTTAAGGCAATGATAAAGAGCATATTGATGTTTTTCATTTACTCTGTCAGGAGTTATACAATGTAGCTCTGGTCATTTGTATGTCTTTAAGGAACTAAAAAATCTGTCTGAAGAACTGGTTGCATTTAATAATGAAAATGGAAAGGGACCACTGGTCACAGAATTTAGGCAGCCTTTAGAAGCTAGAAAAGACAAGGGAATGGATTCTTCCCTAGAGCCTCCAAAAGGTATGTAATTCTGCCAACACATTAATTTTAGCTCCTTGAAATCCATTTTGGACTTCTGTGATATCTTACAGTAGAAGTAGGAAACTAATATAGACAGGAAGTCAGTTTTCTTATTTATTGAATTAACAAAGATGTCTTTATTTTCCCTTCATATTTGATAGTTTGACTAGATGTAGCATTCCAGGTTCAAAATAATTTCCTCCTGAACCCTGGAAACAATATTCATTTTCTTCTAGCATGCTAATAAGATGTCTACTGCTAGTCTGATCATATTACTTTGCAATAACCTGTGTTTTTCAGAGCTTTTAGAGTTTTCTTCATGTTTTTTAAGTTTAGAAATGTCACAAATATGCATCTAGTTGTTGGCTTTAAATTTTTTTCCTTGCTTGGAAATTGGTTAACCAGTACCAAGGCTTCAGTCTTTTTAAGCTTAGGGAAAATTTCTTCATTGATTACTTTTTGTGATGTGTTTGTTCTTGCTCCAGAAACCTATTAGGTAGATATTGACCCTTTAT
>NW_017733911.1:17682-19081 GCF_001890085.2 Hipposideros armiger | reverse complement strand
AGTGCTAAGGTATGTTGCTTTATGAGGTTATTAAAAACTCCAGTTAAGATGGCATCTTTGTAGCCTCTCTGGTGATTCGTTGCCATGGAGTATTAATTCCATGGAGCTTGTGTTGTAAGAGGGGTCTCTGGCCTGCTTCTCCTTAATCCAACTTTGCTTAAGACCTTTCAAACTCTTTTCTCCTATCTTTTCCATGGGTTGGTGCTTGCCTTTTTTCAGCACCGGAGTGGGAAGATCTAATAAGATTAAGTTGTAGGCCTAGGGGAAACAAGTTCCAGAAGTTATTCATTTTACTTTAACATTTGCCTTAGAAATCGGTAAACTGGATTATGTTAACCCTTGGGGTGGTATATAAGATAGTCCATTGTGATGTGGGAGAGAAGTTTTTCTTTTCTATTTGTATTAGTTTTCATCTTTTATTGTTCTTATGTGTGCTTTATAATTTATACTGTATTAGTATAGTAGTTCTAATATAACTTATAAACAAATACATTAACATATATCAAGGATATATATTCTTTACTAATAGGTGTGCATGATCAGAAAAGTTTGGATGTCACTGGCCTAGGCAAGAGGAATTTCTGGGCTGGATCATATGCCCAGTTCAAAAGAAGACTTCTTTGTAGAATGAGATGCAGTCCGAAAAGGAATAGGGTGTGGATTTTCCCTGCCTTTTCCTGGCAGTTTGTGCTTTCTTTTGGGGGTGTAGAAGTTAGTATTGCAGAGCAGAATTTGGGATCATGTGTGTCATGCATCTGAACATTGCATCCAGTGGTGTGTTAGAGCTGGCCCATGCTCATTTGTGAGAGCCAATCGTTATATTTTCAGGAATTTTGCAAACCCGTTGATTTCATGTTGTTAGCTTGAAATAGGCTATGGTGGGAGTCTTTAAACCATAGAAATTGGCACACACTGAAAATCAGGCTCCCCAACCAGTTCTGAACTGGTTGTTGAACACTTGCCGGCACACCACTGTCATGCATATTGACAATCATATTTCTTCATTTTTCTATTTTCTATCTCCTTAACCACCCTTATTATGAATCTCAATTCTTCTACACTATAAGTTTAATAAACAGAACAGCACTGAGATTGTGAGAGGGAAACATAAAGGTCACCAGAAACCACTGATAAGCTCTGTGAGATTCCTAAGTCAGTTCATTTCAGTTCAACAAGCCTTTAGTCACCCTGGGAATATAAAGAAAAATAAACATGCATTGTGGGTATTTAAAGCCTGCTAAGACTTCATCACAAAACAGTGGTGTGTGTGTGTGTGTGTGTGTGTGTGTGTGTGTGTGTGTGTATGTGTAAATATGTATATATATCTGTGTGTATCTGCATGTGTGTGTATTATGGTGATACATAGCTGAATTAGGTTCAATAATACTAGTTTATTCTG
>NW_017733911.1:13548-15472 GCF_001890085.2 Hipposideros armiger | reverse complement strand
GCCACTCGGCTGGCACCCTTATGACATTTCTTAACTCATTTACTCTCTATAGCAGCCACGTGGGCATAGATCCTGTTATGATCCCTGTTGTAGATATGGAAGCAGAAGCACTTGGGAGCCATGTATTTTGCCCAGGGTCACCCAAGGAGTAAATGGCAGAGCCAACATTTGAATGCCAGCCTAGATCCTGTGCTCTTAACCTACCTGCTGTACTACTCCTATCTTAGCTCGATTCTTATGATTAAGAACTGTGTTGTCTTCATCCTCTGCTACACTGAGCAGCTAGCACAGTGCTTTATGACTTAGGAAGTGCACAATAAATGTTTGCTACGTGGATGAATTGAACGTATAGACGGGTTTCACTTATACGTGCAAAGTTTGGTTTTGTTTCACTTTGTTTTTTGAGGAGTGGTATAGGATGATATAGGGCTTGTTGAAGGTAAGTGGCCCACATGCTGTTCTTTTTGTGCTTATTTAATGGTGGTGTACTCCAGGATTCTATTTGGCCCTCTTCTCGTTTTATATTCTTTATGTAGTAACTCCATCTTTTCCTACTGCCCAGTTACTACATATATGCCCTTGTTCTAAATGGATCACCAGCCCAGATATCTCTCCTAGGTACCAGACCTGCCTGTCTAGCTGTCTGTTGTAGATGTCCACTTAAATGCTTTACAAGTATTCAAATTTAGCATGTATAAAACCAAACTCGTCTTTTTTCCTATAATTATCTGTGTCTTATGGGGGTCATGAGTTTCCCTCCCATCTCCAAATCAGTCACCCTCGTGCTGCTTCTACCACTTAAAGCTTTCTAGGCTATGTGCTCTCATTTTCATTCCTTCATGCCACTGCCTTATTCACACGCTTATTATGGTTCTTCTGTGAGGTGATCCCTGCTCTCTATTTTCTCTGCTATAATGCTTTGGGGGAGAGGATTAACACTTCCCATATTATTTTAAAAGGATTTGTTTACTTGTTTATCTCATATGCTAGTCTGTGAACCTTTTGGGGGCAATGGTTTTAGTTTCGTTCATTTTTGTAATCAATGCCTAGTCCAGTGATGGCACATAGTAGGTTCTTGGGAAATGTTGGCAATGACAGTAGAACATGTCAAGTGAAGAGTGGTTGTGAATATGTGTATATTTTATATATATGGCAAGCTCTAGGTGTTGGATAAATTGTCTACAGTTGTTCAGTGCTAAACGATTCCTTTTTTCCAGAGCAAATGGAGTAATTAAAATCTAAATGGGATAATATATGTGAAGTGCTTAGCACAATGGCTTATACATAGTAAGTTCTAAATCACTGTTTAGTATTTGTAGGTAATTAAAAGCTTTTTGTAAGTAATATTACAAAATAAAAGTTGATGTGCATTTTACTTACTTGACTATTTCAGCAAAACTTATTTTAAGTTTTTACTTTTCATTGCTAGAATGAATCATTAACTAGAATTTTAATTGGATTTAAAGATGGAAAAGGAAGTAGTATTATCTTCAAAGAGTTTGTGTTTCTTTGGTTATTTTATTTCCCATTGACGTTTATCTCAAAATATTTATTTTTTCCCATGATTACATAATGTCCTTACACTTATTCATTCCAGACGTACTGCTTTTTTTTTCACAGATTATTGTTTGTGGTTCTTCAAGCATAATTAAGATTATCTTAAGCCTTTGAAGTTCTGTGGTCATATTAGGGAAAACTAGGAAGTTTCAGTTCAAGATTTAGGTTTTTGAAAAGTTCAACGATCTTGGAACAGAACATGTTAAGCACCCCACTTAAAACATTGTGTTTTTCGTTCATGTATAACAGTTAATAGTCTAGCTTTTTGGTGTCAGAGAGACCTGGGCTTGATTCTGGCTCAGCCTTTTGCAAACTGTGACATTTTCCTGTACCTACCTCTTTAAGTGTAAGGACATAAAGCATATAA
>NW_017733911.1:1050-5718 GCF_001890085.2 Hipposideros armiger | reverse complement strand
GGTCAATGTGACTAGAGTGATGAAGGGGAGAGGTAGGCAGGGGCATGTCATGCAGTGCCTTATGAGCCATGGTGGAAATCTGGACTTTTTTTCTAAGTATGATGTGGATTTTTTATCAGGGCAGTGACATGATCCAATTTATTCTTTAAAAGATGCAGCTGCGTTATACAGCATGGCCTGGAGGGGAATAAGAATGGCAGCAGGGAGACTGCCAGTCGCTATTGCAGGAGTTTAGGCTAAAGACGATAGCTTGGACTGTGTGCTGCCTTGGTGGTAAAGGTGGTGATAAGCACTTAGGTTCCAAAAATATTTTGAAGATAGAGCCAGGAGGACTTGCTGATGAATTAGATGTGCATGGTGAAGGAAAGAGATGGTTTCTTGTTTTTTTGTTTTTTTGTGTGTTTTTTGTTTTGTTTTGTGTTTTGTGTTTTTTGTATAGTAAAATAACTTACATGAAATTTATTAAAATATTTTAACCATTTTTAGTTTATAGTTCAGTGGCATTAAGTACATTCATACTGTTGTACAACCATCACCGCTGTCCATCTCCAGACGATTTTATCATTCCAAGCTGAAACCGGTTGCATTAAACAATAACTCCCCACTTCCCCCTTCCCCAGCCCATGGCAGCCACCATTCTACTTTGGTTCTTTATGAATTTGACTATTCTAGGTACCTCATGTAAATGGAATCATACAGTATTTGTCCTGTTGTGTTTGGATTATTTCACTTAGCGTAATGTTTTCAAGATTCATCCATGTTGTAGCATGTGTCGATATTTCATTTCTTTTAAGGTTTCTTGGGTTTGGTTTAAGCAACTGTGTGAATGATTGTGATATTTGCTCCGATGGAAAAGACTTCTGAAGGAGAGGTTGGGGGTTAAAATCAGTTCTCTCTACACATGTTAAGTTTAAAATACTTAACAGGCACCTGAATGGATATGTGGGTAAGTCCAGAGCTCAGAGAAGTTGGAGCTAGAGATTTAAATTTGGGTGTCATCAGAGTAAGGTGGTATTTAAGGCTATGGAACTGAATAAGATCACTTGGGAAATCAGAGTATATTTTAGAAAATGGTCTGTTAACTTTAAGGTTGTGATAAAGGAATACATACAGAGGGTGTCAAAAGAATGTATACACATTTTAAGAAAGGAAAAAGCTGTATTAAAATTATAATGATATATACCGATAACAAAAGATGAATACAAGTCATGTGTATACATTTTTTTGGCACCTCCGGTTTACTCTGACTTATTTAAAGTTGCTAAACCTATAGAGAGTTTAAAATACTGACATTGGTTTTAAATGTTCTAATTGGTATAGCACATTAGTTTTAAGTGGTTGCCTGTTTGTTATTTTATTAGTTAATTCCCTTACTTTCTTTGGCTTAAAATAGTGGTAAGCCTTATTCTTTTAAGAGTTCTCTGAGGAATTAAAAAAATAATTTGTGTCAGGATGAATTGGATACTGACTAGAATGGTTATTTCCAAAAGCTACATAGCATAGAATTTTATCATGGTAGGGACAATTTGAAACTTAATAGATGCCAGTGATAATAGGATAGAGGGGGCTTGTTTATGAGTGTAGTATTTTAGTGAGCAAACACCAGCTGTGCATGAGTAAGGGTGGCACTCATCCAGGAGAAGGACGTTTTGGGGTACATTTGTGTATTGTTTTTTTTTTTCTTTTTTAAACAGCAGAGCCTTTTTAGTTAGACTGCTGGTCTCTTTTCTTTTCTAAAGAATTAAGTTTCAAAAGAGGATCAGATCTCTTTTGGGTGAGGTGGGTTGAGGACATATTTAGAATAAGGGATGTTTGCAACGATACTGTGGTAGGACTTCCCTAGACAATGTGGTTCATAGGCATTTGACCATGTACTTAAGAGCCAAGTTTTTTTTTTTCTTTTTAAAGATTTTATTGGGGGGTGGGGGGGGGGAACAGTGCTGGGGAATCGGGGAACGGGAACAGACAAGTTGCTGTCCTTTTGTTCTTCAGTCTAGTTGTGGAGGACGCCGCTTCACTGGCCCATGTTGGTATTATTGTTGCGTTCTTCCCGGGTGAGGCACTTTGTCGCCGGCCACTGAACAGCTGCTCACACTGGCTGCCAGCTGCTCACACTAGCCAGCCACTCACAGTAGCTTACGGCAGCCCACTGCAGCCCCACTGCAGCCTACACCATTGCTGGTGACTCATGGTAGTCCAGCTCCAGGTCAAGCTGTTGTTCACCATCTTAGCTGTAGAGGGCGCAGCATCACTGGCCCATGTGGGATCCGAACCGGCGGCCCTGCTGCTCAGAGCTCGCACTCTTACCATCTGAGCCACTTGGCCGGCCCCAAGAGCNCTAGATTCTGGATTGAAGTACTCATGTGCTCTCCCAGATTTAAGGGGAGGAGCTCTAGACCTCACTTTATGATGGGTGGGGTATCAAAAAATTTGTGGTCATGTTTTAAAACCACCACACCAGATCTGCTGTTTAGAAATCTTGATATCCTTGTCTTTCATTTCACCTGTCCCACTCTACTTTCATAGATCAATCACTAAGTGCTGACCTTTTTTTATTGGAGAAATAGCTCCTTTTCTCTATTATGAACTTAGATAAGAATTTTATCACCTTTCACATAAGGGTTTTCTGTAACCTCTTAATTGGTCTTTATAATCTCTCCCATCTTAAATTAAATAATGATTCCTCGTGTTGATTATAGGATAGTTCTTACTTCATACAAATCTCTGTCCAAATTGCTTAGTTTAGTTCTTAAAGACTGGCTCTACCTAAATTTACACTCTGCACTTAACTTTGCTTCAACTGTTGCTTTGCATTGACTGTCTTCCTATCTCCTTTTATTCTTTAGGTCTTATGTTGGCTGTCACTTCACCTCTGTGAAGCCTTCTTAATGGTTTCAAATAATGTCACTTTTTCTTCTATTGGTTCATATGTTTATCTCCTGCCATTAGAATGAATATAGCTGCCCAAGGTCAGGGAGTGCATCTTAAATCATCTGCTACTATTGCCTGACCCATTGTTATTTGCTCAGTAAATGCTTGCAAAGTGATTGAAAACAGATTACACTTTGGTGGAATTCTGCAAAGGTTTGAATGAGTTACTGTGCTTTCTAAAATGTCTATAAAATTACCAAGGAGCCTTTTTTGGCCTTGGGAGAATTATGCTTATGGAAGCTTTTAAATAAGGGAGTTTGCATTCTGTGCCTCAACATTTTTATTTTAGTTAAAATGTATACAACCCCCCCAAGACTTATATTTGAAATATTATTCATGTGTGCTAAGAAAATTTAGGGAAGTGAGCAAGTAAAATAAGCTTTGATAAGATTAAAGGCTATGCTATGAGAATAAAGTTGAAATCAGAACAGTATTGTTTTCGGTTGTGACATTTTAAAGCTTTAAATTTGGCCTTGAAATATTTCACATCACAGATTTTGCTCCATCCTATTTCTTTTAGGTCAGGAACATGTGATAGTTCATTTTTGGCAGTTGCACTGTGTGAAAGGGCTGGGGTCAGCACTGCTGTGCAGAAATGGGTCAATAAGTGTTCAGATGAAAGGGAAAAAAACTTTTAAAGAGTCTTTATTTATTGTTGGTGTAATAAGACAAAATAATTGCAGAGTTGAACGTCTCACCATGTTCTTGCTTCCTAAATCTCTTAAATGCTTTGCCAAATTAACCACATTAACCAATTTTACAGAAAATGGATTGCTGTTTTAAATAGTTCTTCAGCTATTATTAAGAAGCTTCTTCAGAAAATCTCTCTCCTCTCTTGTCTTCCAAAAGGATATAAGTCTCCTTTGTATTTATGTAAAAACCTTAAACAGCTGCTTAAAGAGAANAATGACCTTTTACCTGCCCATGCTCAAATCCGTTCAGTACATAATGCCAGATTCCTCTTACTAAAGCCCTGTTGGAACCATATTACTGTATTTTGCCATATTACCATATGATGTGCTACTGTGTATAATGCACACCCACATTTTTGGTCCAAACTTTCAGGGAAAAAAAACTTTTGTTTTAATTTTTTAATTCAGAGTTTTATTTGTTTACATTTAGGTACTTGTTTTTTTTGTATTATAAAAAAATTTTATCATTTATTTTTTAACATGTTATGGTACAAGAAATTTTATGTTACAAATAATTACAAGATGCAAGAACAGATACAAAGTACAAGAAATGTTATATACTGGTAACAAATTTACAGTCTTTACACATCATAGAAAGCCAAGAACTCTTTGTTGTTGTAAGTTGGTTGTAAGTTCAACAAAACTGATTATCATATTCCAGGGTGTTATTTTGCATATGGATATCATTAATAATTTCTAGAGTTACACTTTTAACTTGTAAGTATAAATAAAAAAATTAAAAACATTTACATAGGTACAGAATTAGTACCACTCATGTGTACTGTGCATCCTTATTTTCCCCTCACCAATTTGGGCAAAAAAGTGAGCATTAAACATGACAAAATATGGTGCTTACCTGCTCAGAGTCACTGTTGAATGCCTTTGCTGGTATTGAAGATCCTCTGTGATCTGGCTCCCATCTATCTTCCTTGGTTTATCTTTAGCTCTCCTTCTCAATGGTCCCTGTGCTCTAGTCAATCTGGGTTACTTGCTATTACCAGTTTGGGCTTGGATAGACTATGTTCTTGATAGCTTACACCCTTCT
>NW_017733911.1:0-898 GCF_001890085.2 Hipposideros armiger | reverse complement strand
TTCCTTCCCCTTGGTCTGTGGATGTACTCATCTTCCTCATACACACTGAATGAATCAGCAGACCTTTTTTAAGCCCGTGGTTCCCCTCAAACTTCTGCCTTCTGTTATTTCCCATTATAGCCATACTTGAGAGAGTAGTCTACACTGGCTTTTTCAGCTTACCCAGCTCTCATTTATTTCTCAACTTCTGTAATTCGACTTATTATCACTGTGCTATTGAATTTCCTCTCCTAGTTACCGACTATCTGCCAGATACACATACTTGTTCCCTTTCTCTCTGGATTCTACTTGATTTCCTGCTGCATTTGATACTGCTGACCACAGGTGCTGACTGCCTTAGAGAATATTGGTCCGGCTTTCACAACAGCATTCTGTCTCCATTCTTCTCTCTTTCTTTGACCCTTTGAATTTCCTCTCTAACTTTTCATAGTACTCCCTTCCTATACATGTTTATTTTTTCCCCCCTCTTACTTGTAGGTCCTCCTTTTGCCTTCGTATGCTGCTTCTTCAGCATCTATCTCTTTTTACAAACCCAGATCTGTATTTTCCCTAGTTTATTCAACATCTCCATCTGGTGCTCTATAGATATGTCAGATTTAAACGATCAAAGTGGAACCACCATAACTTTCTTCCTCTCCAAAACCCGTATTCCTTAATAATTCACTTCTGTGTTACCATCACCCATTTCAACTACTGTAAACTTAGTGATACAAAGCAACAACCATTTTATTATGATCACAGATTCCATGCGACAGAAATGTGGATAAAACCCAGCAGGGATGGTTTTCTTTGTTCTATGATGTTTGGGGCTTCACCAGGGAAGACTCAGATGCCTAGGGACTGGAATTATCTGGAGGCTCTTCACTCATATGCTTGGTGCTTGGACTGGGATGGTGTG
>NW_017733910.1:9228-10156 GCF_001890085.2 Hipposideros armiger | reverse complement strand
TATGGCCTTTATTATGTTGAGATATGATCCCTCTATTCCCACTTTCTTAAGAGTTTTTATCATAAATGGCTGCTGGATTTTGTCAAATGCTTTTTTTGCATCTATTGATATGACCATATGATTTTTATTTTTCATTTTGTTGATGTGGTGTATCACATTAATTGATTTGGGGATATTGAACCAAACTTGCGTACCAGGGATGAATGCCACTTGATCATAGTGTATAATCTTCTTAATATATTGCTAAATTCTGTTTGCTAATATTTTATTGCAGATTTTTGCATCTATGTTTATTAGGTATATCAGCCTGTAGTTTTCTTTTTTTTGTAATGTCTTTGTCTGATTTTTGGATAAGGGTGATAGTGGCCTCATAAAAAGAGTTTGGGAGGCTTACCTCCTGGAATTTTTTGAATAAAAAATAGGAGAATAGGGGATAATTCTTTTTTGAATGTTTGCTAAAATTCACTTGTGAAGCCATTTACTGGTCCATGGCTTTTGTTTGTTGGGAGCTTGTTGATTACTGATTCAATTTCCTTGGTAGCAATCAGTCTATTCAGATTCTGTTTCTTCTTGGGTTAGCCTTGAAAAGTTGTATGCTTCTAAAAAGTTATCCATTTCTTCTAGATTGTCAAATTTGTTAGCATATAGTTGAGCATAGTATTCTCTTAAATTTTCTTTTGTTATTTTGTGTTGTCTGTTGCCACTTCTCCTCTTTCATTCCTGATTTTATTAATTTGAGTTCTCTTTCTCTTTTTTTTTTAATAGGTCTGGCTAGAGGTTTGTCAATTTTATTTATCTTCTGAAAAAACCACTCTTTGTTTCATGGATATTTTGTATTGTTTTTCTGGTCTCTATTTTGTTTATTTCTGCTCTGGCGTTTATTATCTCCGCTCTTGTACTCCCTTTGGACTTTTTTGTGCTGTTCTTT
>NW_017733910.1:6135-8208 GCF_001890085.2 Hipposideros armiger | reverse complement strand
TGGTTCTCCAGGCTGGTGAGCCCAGTGTGGGGCTAGGGGTCCCTCACTCCTCCAGGGTGACCTCCATAGCTGAGATATCCCTCTGGATTCTCAACTACCGCATGCAGTTATGGGGCCAACCATTTCTCATCTCCACCCCTCACAGCCTCTATGTGATTTCTTTATATCTTCAGTTATAGGACTTCTGTTCAGCTAGACTTCAGATGGCTCTCCAGGTTGATTGTTTTTTAATTTTTTTTGTAATTTTAATTAGGTCATGGGAGGAGGCAAGCACAGTGTTTACCTACTCTGCCATATTGTCCCCCCTCCTCAAATCTGCCTTTTAACCTAAGTATCCCATATAACTTTCCTGAATTTTAAATCAGCAACCCTCTTCTTAAGCATTAATTTGCCCCTAAAATATTTTCATCATTTTATCATTTATAATATTAGCTTCTTGGGGAAATGCTATTTTGTAATCTTCATTATGATCTGCAACACCTAGAATAACATTACATGGGTCATGATGTCAGGGCCCTGTATAGCACATGATACTTACAGGTCCTTAAGCCAACCACATTTTTTATAAAGTTATTTTTGAACAGAATTCTTCTGAATACTGCACACCACCAGTCATGTGATTGAAAATTGAAATAAACCCTAAAGTTACACGATGTAGACTAAATCAAATGTCCCAACTCTTATCTTCCAGCCTCTTATAACTGTTTTCTTCTTAGTATTCACTACAATGTTTTTAAACATCACAAAGACCAAGTGGGCTATACTCAAATTTTCACACATGTAAATAACAGCTATTACTAACGAATGCTAAGAAAGTAACTACACTGAAACAGGCATGGACTATAACTTACAAATAACCATTAATGTGGCATTTAAAAAGCATTTTGGTTTTATATCTCAAAAACAATTAACCAATAATAATTGGTTTTATACTAACAGAAAGACAGAAGTCAAGTGACTCAATTTGGATAAATAAGTTGAAACAAAATATTTCTGGACCAATNTTAAAGTCTATTTTATCTGATGTAAGTATTGCTACTCCAGCTTTTTTCTCATTTCCATTTGCATGAAATATCTTACTGTGTCCCGTTCAGCCTGCATGTGTCTTTTGGTCTGAAGTGAGTGTCTTGTATACAGCATATGCAAGGGTCTTATTTTCTTATCCATTCAGCCACCCTTTTGATTGGAGCATTTAATCCATCTACATTTAAGATGACATTGATAGGTGCATAGTTATTGCCATTTTGTTATTTGTATTTCTGGTCTTCATTACTTAGATTTGTTTTTGTCTTTCTTCTGCTTAAAGAAGCCCTTTTAACATTTCCTGCATTGCTGGCTTAGTGGTGATGAATTCCTTTAGCTTATTCTTTTCTGGGAAGCTCTTAATCTTTCCTTCAATTTTAAATTAAAACCCTGCTGGATAGAGCAATCTAGGTTGTAGGCCTTTGCTTTTCATCACTTTGACTATTTCCTGCCACTGTCCTCTTGTCTGCATAGTTTCTGTAGAAGAGTCAGCTGATATTCTTATGGGGGTGCCCTGGTAAAGAACTCATCGCCTGTCTCTTGATGCATTTAGGATTCTGTCTTTGTCTTTAACTTTTGCCATTTTAATTATAATGTGTCTTGGTGTGGGACTGTTTGGGCTCACCTTGGATTGTACTCTCTACATTTTCCTGGGCTTGTATGTCGATTTCCTTCACCAGGTTAGGGAAGTTTTCAGTCATTATTACTTTAAATATGTTCTTGATCCCTTGCCCTCTCTCTTCTCCTTCTGGTATACCTATGATGTGCATGTGTTTGCGCTTGATGTTTTCCCACAGTTCTCTTATTTTCATTGTTTTTTTCTTATTTTTTTCTTTTTGTTGTTCTGCTTGGATTATCTCTGCTATCTGTCTTCTAAGTTGCTGATTTGATCCTCTGCTTCGTCTAATCTGCTGGTAGTTCCTTCGAGTGTGTTCTTTATTTCAGTAATTGTATTCCTTAGTTCTGTTTGTTTTTCACGATTTTTTTTATCCTTCTTTATGTTCTCAGTAAATTCCTTAACCATTCTTATCATCAGTGTTCTAAACTCTG
>NW_017733910.1:0-2128 GCF_001890085.2 Hipposideros armiger | reverse complement strand
CACCTACTCACTAAAGAACCTGATGGCAGCTGCGAGTCCTTTGCCTAGTAATTTGTCTAGACACACATACACATAAACTTTGCATATGATTAACTCTCTTTACCAGTCTGGTTTCCCATTGGCTCTAAGTCAACAGGAAAACCTCTGCACCCAGGAACCTTGAGAATTGCCTGTGAAAAATAAGAATTTGACGACCATGAAAACATGAACTTAACAACCCAACTTCACAAACCTGTTTCATTCAAATAAAGACATAACAAGAAACAACCACCTGCCTATGCTGAATGTATCATAGATTAACAAACCACTTCAAGAATGCCAGCTGTGACACCACTGTCACATGTAGGGTTCCATATTTACTGATGGTGACTAAGGAAAAATTGCTCCCTCTGGAAGTAATAGTATTTAGACTTGACTTTGTAGGCACTAGACAAATCTGGGCAGAGGAAACCAAATTATCTTTAATTGTCTCATCATTTTTTACCTCTCACAGGCCTTTTAAAATGTAAACCAAGCCTCAGCACATTAATCAAATTTGATCTCATCTTTAAGAAACATTAATCAAAAGTCTTTTCTTTCATTCTTCTAAAAATTACATAAATTAGGATGTTGAGATGCTTTTGCATTTGATTCACAGTTTATGAGAATGGTTACATATTATATCCTTATATTATAATACTATGTTAGTATAATAATTCTGTAAATAATGTATGGGGGGATCCATTTATCTTTTGCCTTAGAAAGAAAACAAAGACACAGAGATGTCAAATGATCTGTTCAAGGTCATACAGCTCAGTATGAGGCAGAGCTGAGACAATTATTCAGATTTTTCTTTTCTTTGTCTCAGACATCAAATTCATTGTGCGTATTGAGTCAAGGAGCCACAATGATACATGAAGTCAGACAATTAATTTGTGAATTCATCCTAGAGAAAGTGCTACATACTTTATTGTGAATATCACTATGGTCACCTTTGAAGTACTCCTCTGGGAAGCTATGCACCAATACCAGCACCTAGTCCACCCTTTGAAACAATTTTGAAACTCGTTTTCTGGATTGGCCATCAGAACTGTCGTCGTATTACACTTGATGTCCTGAATGTCATCACAATGTCTTCCTTTCAATATTTCCTTTATCTTTAGGTAAAGAAAGAAGTAATTGGGGGCCATTTCAGGTGAGTATAGAGGGTGTTCAAATACAGTTATTTGTTTACTAGCTAAAGTCTTCCTCACAGACAGTGCCATGTGAGCTGGTGCATTGTCGTGATGAAGAGCCATGTGTTGGTGAAAAGTTCAGGTCTTCTAACTTTTTCACGCAGCCTTTTCAGCACTTCCAAGTATTAAACTTGGTTAACTGTTTGTCCAGTTGGTACAAGTTCATAATGAATAATCCCTCTGATATTAAAAAATGGTTACCAACATCATTGCAACAAGTTCATGAAGTAATTGTCAGACCTTGTACATTAGATAGCAATAAACTATTAGAAAATATCTACACTAATAAAAGCAAGTTGGCATATTGTTTCTATTGTTTTCCCCCCACCTATTTGAAAAATGCCTTCATTATAATTAAACATATAAGATAGCATCAGTGTGAACTTAGTTTCTGAGTTAGCTTCTTATAGATGTTATCTGACTATAATGGAAAATAAATGAATGGTGATTTTACAAAAATGTGTTGTGTGTGCTATTAGTGAAGACTATTTTAGGTTCATGGAAAAATACCAAAGAATTCTTAACCCCCGTGGAAGCCTTTATGTTTATTATAAATTACATTTTAGGTCTCTATGAGATTTTTCTATTGCATTCATTGCTTATCAGGTTATGCAATGCAAAATTTCATTTTATAAATTGTATTTACTTCCTACCAGGAAACTTTATCAACTAGAAAATGAGCTTGTTCAGAAAGCATAGAATCAGAATTCAGATAGTTATGAAAGCTAAGTTCTTTTAACTTTATAGATCTGTTCAAGCAGAACTATTACAACCCAATAAAGATGTTAAAAGATAAAGGCAAAAATTAATAATGGCTAATTAAAAAATACACACAATATTAGCAATGAAGGAGAGGCAAATATTTCAGAGAAATGTAATCATTAACTAGGCTTAGAAACTCAAAATTACCCACA
>NW_017733909.1:7347-8167 GCF_001890085.2 Hipposideros armiger | reverse complement strand
TCTTGGAATGTATATGTTCAAGGGAAAAATCAGTCACCATGTAAGAAGTGTATACTGAGACCTCCGTGCTATAAGGAAGCCCATACTATCTAGCCAAATAGAGAGGCTCTATGGATAGAGAGAAATGCCCAGTCATCCCCAACTATTCTGGGCTTCCCAGATGAGGGACAAGACTTGTGAGTTAAGAAGCTGTCAGCTGGGCCTTTCAGTTGATCACCATCTGCCATCCGACTCCAATTATGTGAATGATCTCAGACAAAAATAACTCATGTGAACTCACTCATTCACAAAACAGTGAGCAACAATAGAAAATTGTTGTTTTAAGTCACTATATTTTGGGGGAAGTTTTTATAGTAATACATAACTATAGAAATAGGTCAAGGTTTAAAAGTATTGGAATGTTGAGCTATGTCATGGTGCCTCAATGTAATACAATGAGCTAACAGAGAATGGTCGGTCTCTACATAATTCATTTTCTTTTGCTAGCTTTAGGAACAAATTAGTGTTGCTTATATGTAGACTATAACTGCTCATATTATAAATATAAAAACTACATTTGCATGGCAGGCATTGTTGCATATTGCATATTTCAGTTGAGTTAGAAGTTTTATTAACAGCTCAGGGAATATTTTTATGAGTGTCCATGAAAAAAAAAAGGATAAAATTTGTATCCTGTTTAAAATTTCATAAATTGAGTTACAACATACATTAAGTAGATCAGTTTCCAACACAGCCTAAGAAAAGTGAGTAAATGTTGACTGATACTGCTTCCATAAAGCTGTGAAGACTTGTTTCATACGCAGTAGCTCCCAGTTCTCAT
>NW_017733909.1:3247-5232 GCF_001890085.2 Hipposideros armiger | reverse complement strand
GTGGCCAAAAGCCTACCCACCCCATCTCAGATGCCAGTGGTTCATGAGCATTTTTCTGCCTCCTCAAATTAGGCAGGCTCTTTCCCTCCTGCACTTCTATCATCTATGCATCCATTGCATCATGCCCTTAGATTCTACTTATTAGAATCTGCATCCTAGCTATCTTTGTATGCTGTCTACTCTCTGAAGGCGGGGATTATAGCTTGTTAACCTTTGCATTACCCTTATATTTTAATACACAGTGGGGTTTTATGATAGGCACTACATGATGCCCTTCAGTGCATTCTCTCAGCCCTTAAGACCACAGTAGTAGCTGTTCATGTCCCACCCATGTGTCCTTGGGCCTGGAAATTTTAATGTTCCTAGGACTTCCAAAGGCCAGGACCAACATTGTCCTGCCAAGTATTTACTCTGGAATCTGTTCTGCACAAAGGCACCACAGGCAAATGTGCTGGAGAATTGATGTTTATTTCTAACATCCTCTCCCCAACAGTCCTCAATAATGACTGATGGGAGTGGGTGTATAGGTGTATAAATATCCCAGCAACCATCCCCCCCCCCTCCACCACCCCATGGAATAACTCTGAGAAAAGTGCTTTGCATAAACTCCCAGATTTCTCTAGCTCATCAGATCTCAAACTTGAGTGAGCATCAAAGTCACCTGCAATGTTTGTTAGGCCACACTGATGGGCCCATATGCAGTTTCTGATTTAGGACGTCTGGAGTGGGACCTGAGACTTCGCATCCCTAACCAGAGCTCAGGTCATGCTGATGCTGGTCAACCACGAACCATACTTTGAGAATCAGTCCTCGCTCCAGGTCAGACAGTGACAACTTGCTTCTTGGCCTATCCTTCATTAGTTCCCCCTCTTCCCTCTCTGCCATGCTCTCCTACCAGTGTTTCTGGGATCATTCTGCAGTTAAACAATTTGTACCCAATCCTAAATTGGGGGTCTGCTTCCAGGGAAACACAAAATAAGACAACCACTATCTAGTTAGCGATTTTTGTCATGACACACATGAGAACCTCCTTGTTTAGAGCAATTAGGTTGCTTGTCCCTGGTAATACAAGAGGAAATTCCAGCTGTTAACCACCACATAATGCTGTCTGCTTGGCAGAATGTTGTCCCTGTATAAAGAGCCCTATAAATGTTAGTAGAATTAAATTCAATGGTGTTGATCAGCTATCTCAAATTCAAATAATAATTCAAAGTATTAGAATCAGAACCTGCTTACTGTTTGGAAGTCTCAAGGGTAACACGATGAGTATTTCATAGGTTAGAGCAGAGCCATGCATCTGGAAAGGTGAGCAGATTTGTTTCAGCAAGTCTCCCAGCACCTAAAGTGTGGCATTGGCTTGGCTTTGCATTGACGCTGTGGTCTTTTGGTGAAACTGAGTTCTGCTGTTGCACTTGGAACACAAAATGCTAGCCAGGAGTTCACAGCTGCTTGACAGCTGGAGTCTGAACCTTATAATGCCCCCCTCTGGGGAGAATTAGATCCATTGTCTGCTGTCACTGCTTGCACTTTCATCCATCGTTTTATATCAGCCAAGAGCCCAGATCCATCTCTCTCTAATATATATGCTCTTTGCCTCAGCTCACCACTCTTAAAGAATTGTATTTTTTTTCCTTTTCTCTTTTTGTAGGTGTTGGGAGTTGTTTTTCCCACACAAAATAAAGCATGTGTTGCAGTTTTTGACTGGTCTTATGATTCAATCACACCGCTCTTTAAACAGCCTTGTCAAAAATTTAGAGGTGGTTGAATACTCAAAGCTCAAAATCAGACAGGATTCTGGCTTCACAGATCAATCACTGAGCATTGGGCATCCAGAGAGAATTGTGCATAACAGGAAAATAATATGTAATTGTGTGAAAAATTCACTTTATGAGTTTCCTTGGGATTAAGCTTGTACTATCTATAGTAGCTTTGACAGCAAAGGAAGAAAAACAGAAAAAACTATGTGCAATTCTCATAACTTATTC
>NW_017733908.1:6769-7793 GCF_001890085.2 Hipposideros armiger | reverse complement strand
CTGATCTCGAGCTCCTGCTAAATGTCAAGGACCCTACAGGGCTCCTCTCTTGATCCTTCCAGGCTCACAATCTGTTAGTTGCCATTACCTCCATCTTACAGAGGAAGAGCCAAATCATGGAGTTAGTGGCATGGCTGGGACTGGACCCCGGCTGGGTCTAACAGACTCCAGAGCCACAATCTTTCCCTTCTAACAGGCTGCAAGCTTCCCTGCTTTCTACTCTAAGCCCCAGAGGAAGCAAGAGGGGAGAAGTGACGCTGCCCCAAAGGCCTTCTCCTAAAGACTGTCTCTGCAAAGGCAGCCCTCTGCCCAGCCTCCACAGACTGGTGCAGTGCCCTGCTAGGATCATGGCCGCCAATCACTCGGCCCAGCTCCTACCCACACAGCCGGGGGTATAGGACTGCCTTGGCCCTAAGAGTGGGAACCACAAAGATCTTGCCTGCCCCGAGGAGGGTGAGTCCCAATCCTCTGCAGAAGCATAGAGAAAGGCCTCCTGGGAAAGCGGCTGGTCTTCAGACCGAAGGCATTACAAATAGAACCAGGTTGCATAAACATCAACAGTGGAAGGCTCCACTGATGAGCACATCCACCAGACAATGCGAATCAGACATGTCTTAATTCAAACCTGAGCCTGTCCTGAAGATTTCCTGTCTTCCTTTGAGGTACCTTCATTACCAAAGGTTCCGGTTATAACTAAAGAAGGTGGGATGATCTTACGTACTTCATGTGATTTTACAATACCATAAAATTGGGCAAATCTAGACCCCAAAGCATCAATTATGCTTTCAAAAAGTCCAATTACCCAATTTCACCAATCATTCAAGAAAGAAAACATTGCCCATAAAATAGGAGAAAAAAGGATAACCAACTCAAAGTGATTATTTTGAATAAGTAAAGGAGTAATGAAATTCTTTTTTTTTTTCCAGAGGAGCTTTTATTCATAGTCACCAAAATCTGAAAACATACCAATGCCAGTCATCAGGTAAATGGACATACCTTGCAGTATATTCACACAAGGAAATAT
>NW_017733908.1:4371-5439 GCF_001890085.2 Hipposideros armiger | reverse complement strand
CTTATGTTCCCGAAACACATTCTGCACTTTTGGCCGCAGGAAATGTTTGCGAGGAGGGGAGAGGGAGGTTTTGAGCAAGCTTCTTAACTGCCCCAACCCCATCACACCCCAAACGGTGCAACTCTGCACTGCTTCCAGACACTCGCCAGGTACTCCACCGGGTCCTGGCAAGACTGCTGTCATTGAGAGAGCAAATGCCCCATGGGAGCCTGAGTTCTCTCCCCCAGACCACAACTGGAGCCTGGCACACATGTGATGAACAAAAAGAGTTGTCTGGGGGTAGTAATGCCTCACCCTCTTGGCTCTGTCTGTGGAGAGCACAGTGGAGCCGGCTCTGATCCAGTCCAAGGGATTCAAGCCAATGATGGGGGCCTGGATTATTATAAAGTGAATTTTAATCCATGGGGGTCTGAGTTACAGCACATGTGTGTTAAGGTTATCTTAAAGGGAGAAAACACGGTTTGGGTTCTATTACTGAGGGTCATTTCTGAATTAGGTGCTTTAGAGACACAAAGAAAAGCAAGACACTTTTCTTTTTACCCTCCCCGTAAGGAGTCTTTGTGCAGATGTTTCATTTTAAATTGTAATTCTCCCTCCCCCAAATTATGTAACAACTAATTTTCCTCCTCTCTGTTTTAGGTCTACACTTCCTTTATCTTAATTCAGCAGGGAAACAAGCACTGAGTACCAGGGCCTGCCCTCTCCCCCCATGACTCCGAGGACGCCCCAGGCAGGGCATGTGGCCCAGAGCTGCCAACTCCAACACACTCCAGCCCCAGCTTTCCCACTAAGGCTGCCTGCCACCTTCATCGAACTATGCGAGTTAAACTAATCAAACCAGCGGGTGCCTTGACTAACTTCATCAGCATTCTCTCCCATCTGAAGGAAGAAAGTGACCAGAGGGCAGGCGGGCACTGCAGCTGGTGCCCAGGGCTGGCCTGAGGAGACTCATCCATGGGTCTCCAGCAACTGAAGTCACTAGAGATGTGCTGTGCATGGGAAGAGCAGTGCCTCACCACGGCATGGATGAAGTCGCACTCAAAACCATCTCCTTCCTTTCTCTAATTT
>NW_017733908.1:0-1006 GCF_001890085.2 Hipposideros armiger | reverse complement strand
ATGCCTTAAACTTATGAGTAAGGAAAATAACGATTCGGGGTGACGCCCGAATCCTCACTGCTAATGTGAGACGAATTTTTGAACGGGTAAAGGTTGTCCCTAAGGTGACCCGCCTACTTTGCGGGATGCCTGGGAGTTGCGATCTGCCCGTGCCCCTTACGCTTGAAGAGCAGACTGATACGTTTTTGAATTTTGGGTGTAACTGATAAATTTTTAAAAGTTAGCTTAACAAATCTATGAGGTTGGGTTTTTACGTACAGTACATCCTTTGATTTTCTGTTTACGTTATTAAGGAGTTTTGTTAACCTGCCTTTAGTTCCCCCAAAATGTACAGTATTTCGTTGTTTGTGCAGGTATGTATGGATTTTTGTCTGTAGGATGTAAAGACTTCATATCATGGCCTTTAAAACACTGTATTAATAATCAAAGCAAATAAATATTTGCTCTTAGTTTACTGGTTAAAAAAAAGAGTAAACTGGTCTGAAGGTAGAAGCTGTGTTGGTGGATATTTCCTCTAAACCAGAAGAGTGTATGACTCACCGCCTGAATCCTGAAGCGCCCCAGTGTTGTATTGACCACCTTCCACATTGGTTGGACCCTACCAAGTTGCTGACAATGTTTATTATTTATGGCCCATGAAACTGTCCATTTCTATGCGGTTCATCAACCTGAGGTTTGAGGTTGGCGACTTTAGCCGTTCTCTGTTCTCTGAAACTTCCCCCTATAACTATAGTATAATGTCAGCCATTTATTTGTGGTTGAAAAATAAAGATAGGGGCCGGCTGAGTGGCACATTGGTTAAGAGCTGGATTGGGAGCGTGACCTCTGAGCAGCAGGACCACCCATTCGGATCCCACATGGGCCAGTGACACTGTCCTCTACAGCTAAAATGGTGAACAACAGCTCGACCTGGAGCTGGGCTGCAGTGACTGGAGGGCAACCGTGGAGGCTGCAGGAGGGCTGCTGTGAGCTGCCATGAGCTACTGTGAGCCGCCATCCAATGGCT
>NW_017731609.1:2304275-2315452 GCF_001890085.2 Hipposideros armiger | reverse complement strand
TGATCTGCCTCGCCCGGGAAGAGCGCAATGATGGTGCCAACTTGGGCCAGTGAAGCAACATCCTCCACAACTAGACTGAAGAACAAAAAATGACAGCAACTTGTCTGTTCCCCCTCCCCAATTCCCCAGCTCTGTTCCCATCCTCCCAATTCCCCAATAAAAATCTTTAAAAAAAAAAAAGAAAAAGAAAATTAATTTGGAGAGATTTGCATTATTCCAAACTGTTCTTATAGAAATTTTATTTTTCAGATCTCACACTTTTTAAACTTGCACAATTCAAGTTCACATAAAATGAGACCACAATGAAGAATGTGTATCAAAAATAATTGAATTCCTGAACTATGTGCTATAATTGCTTAAAAATAGTTTCATGTGTCATATCAAAGGTTTGTGACATACAATGCAGGAAAAATTTAAGAAGCATGTTTGCAGGCAGATAGTATATGTATTGATATGTAAGAAACATAATTTATTTTATATGAATTCCACTGAAGCAGACACACAAAACAGTTTATAGGATGTCCATAAAGTCAGGTGACATAGGTGAATATATATAATACCATCAAGGACATTTTCAGAGAGTAAACTGTGCGCAAACACACACACACACACACACACACACACACACACACACACACACACTGCTTCCAGACTTCATGTAGAATGGAAATCAAGTTCCACACATCTCGAATCTTATTGCATGTCAGAAATGTTCATCAGGAGAGCAGGTGTTCTTCGACCACTCAAGTACATCTGGCCCTCTGGCCTTGACACATTCTCTTGTAAGGGCCACATGGGCAGATTACAGGGGGGAGGCCTGGTACTCGCCCACATCCACAGTGTGAAGGAAATCAGATGGGATCTCTGTTCAAAGTACATGTATTTGGTCCTTCTGCTAACACATGGAGGAGGCAGTATCCCTGGGGTAATGTTTTTCCCTTTAAATCTTTTCAGGTACTGAAACTATTTCCTTATTGGTTTTCAGGCCAAAGCTTGCCCACAGGGGTTGACAGTGACTTCCATGGAACTTTGTAAACTATGAGGTCTTTCAGGTCGTTCAGGTCAGCCTGGAGCCTGGAAATTCCTGCATGGACCACAAGTTCCCTTTTGGAAGCTAGGAAGGCATTTGCAAATACGCTCATTAGTCTTCACCCTGTGTCTTTGAAAGAGGAGGTGGCTTTCTCACTCACATGAACACAGTGGACTTTTGAGCCACGTAAATAGCCCTGAAGAGCCTTTCAAATGTATCATCGTCTTTGTGAACAACCATTACATGTACAAAGAGAAGTCAGCTTCCTCTAGATCAGCGGTTCTCAACCTTCCTAATGCCACGACCCCTTAATACAGTTCATGTTGTGGTGACCCCCAACCATAAAATTATTTCTGTTGCTGCTCTATAACTGTAATTTTGCTACTGTTATGAATCGTAATGTAAGTATCTTTTTGTTTTGCGATGGTCTTAGACGACCCCTGTGAAAGGGTCATTCGACCCCCAAAGGGGTCGCGACCCACAGGTTGAGAACCGCTGCTCTAGAGGTTTTAGTAATGCTTTTGGATCAAGAATTGTTGGCAATTTATGTTTCTTAATGGTGTCATTGGTGTATTTTCATCCAAGAAGATTTTCTTTTCTATCACAATCATGTTACAGACTTCTGCAGGGACTGGAGAGTTTGAGATATTCGCCCACATGCTGGTGTTTTTGCCGGACTATATTGTTAGTACACAGGAACAAAAGACTTATAAAAACAACAGTGAGCCCTGTGATAAACCTGGACATCAAATTCAGCTTCATTTTTCCTACCATCTCTTCTTTATTTGTCACTTGCCTGACTTCATACAACTGCTAAAGTCGGTCCATTCCCAGACTGTTGGAACATCTACTCCAACTTCTTATTTTAAGCAAGAGAAATATTGCCACTCATTTAAAAGACAGGGGATCAACTATAAGCCTGCAGTTCTCTTCCATTGAAGGGACTGAGTGGATCTGAGAACATGAGACACTGGGGCCACCCAAACAAGAGCTAAGCACAGTGGGGTACCTTCCTCTAGGGCAACCTCAAGTGAAGACCCTGACACATCCACCACAGCTGCCAACTCAGGTGTTCTTCCCATGTGAGGGAGGATAGAATGTGTGTCCACCTTACAGCCCTTTTCTCCCAGAGAGAACCACCATCACAATCACTGACGCCATCTTGAATACAACAGACAATATATTTCTTCAACTTTGGGCAGTCTCAGTTGACATGAGGCAGATCCCACTGACATATATACATCAATAGCACCCAGAATTGCTTAATAGCAGTATTTCTCTCTACCTAAAAATAAAAATCAAGAATTTATAGAACTTCAGGGCTGGAAAGAATCTTGCAGATTATTCAGACCAACTCATTCAATTCACACATGGAGAACACTGAAAATGAACTATAACTAGCATTCTATCACATTCTTGTCTCTGTTATGTCACTGACCACATGGGTGGTAAACACTGACATTATATCCATTCTGCACCTGAGAAAGCCAAAGCCCTCATGTCCACTGACTTGCCTGAGAGCCAATAAGGAGTTAATGGTAGCACTGGGTCTCGAATCCAACTCTTCTGATTCCATAGGCCTTCTACCTGGAATATTCTCTCCTCCACCTTTTCTTTTCTTTTCTTTCCTTTTTTTTTTTTTAAGATTTCATTGGGGAATTAGGGGAGGAGAACAACCAAATTGTTGTCCTTCAATCTTAGTTGTGGAGGGTGCAGTTAGCTCAGCTCCAAGTCCAGTCGCCATCCGGCTGCCCATGGGCAGCTCAGGATGCCATGTTCAATCTCAGTTGAAGGGGGAGTAGACCACCATCCCATGCGGGAGTCGAACCAGCAGCCTTGTTGCTAAGAGCACAACACCGTAACCACTGAGCCATCTGATCGCCGGTAGGAAGCTCAGCTCAAAGTGCCGTGTTCAATCTTAATTGTGGGTGGGCTTAGCCCACCATCTCATGCGGGAGTCAAATAGTAACCTTGTGCAGCAACTTTGTTGTTAGGAGCACGTGCTCTCACCAGCTCGGGCGCAGCCCACCTATTGGCAGCTCAGCTCGGGCGCAGCTTACTAGCCCATGTGGGAATCGAACCAGCGACCCTGTTGCTCAGAGCTTGTGCTCTTAACCAACTGAGCTGCTTGTTTGGCCTTCCCCCACCTTTTCTTGATGAGTTTCTTCCATCCATTAGGTCCCTGTGTGGCACCGCTATGCTGGTTTCCTTTCCCTTCCCTCCCAAGTCTGGGTCAGGAACCCTTCCACCTGCCCTCACAGGACCTCATGCCCTTCTAATTACTTGTTTGCTTCACCACTAGCCCCTGGAGGACTGTTTCTGTCTACTGATCACTGTATTTTCAGCACCTAGCTTATGGTAGGCACTCATCATTGCATTAAGTCCGGTCGTTCTTCTTCCCTCTATACCACGGTCAGCAAAACTATGGTGGGGAGTGGGGAAAGAAGGATGGTGGGGGTGGCCGGTCGCCCCATCCAGCCCACCACATGATTTTGTACAGCCTATGAGCTAAGAATGGTTTTACATTTTTACATGGTTGACAAAATCTGAAGAAGAAAAATATTTTGTGACATAAAAACCATACGAAATTCAAATTTGGGTCCATAAACATCGTTTTCTTGGAACACAGCCGCACTCATTTGTTTACAAATTATTTATGGCTGTTTTCACATTTCAATGGCAGGGTTGACAGAGGGGCACCAGAAACCATCTGCCGCTATTCTGCCCTTGACAGAAAAGGTTTGCTGCAATTACTGATGCCTCTTCGAACCATATGTTTTTGCTACATCCAGGTGACTATTGTGGACTTCGTACAGTTTTACAACTGTTTGCTTTATTTTCTAGATTTCCTTGTGAATGTTGGAATGACATCACATTTGGTAGCAGGGCACGGGTTTTAAAGAGAGACTTGTGTGGGTTTGAATACTGGTTTTGCTGGTTCCTAGCTGCCTGACTTTGGTCAAGTTGCTTAAACTTTCTGTTTTAGTTTCATCATCCATAAAATAAAGATAATACCAGTGGGGCTGTTTTGTGAATATGAGTTAAAAGTGGAATGCACTTTGAGCAGACTCTGACACATAGAACATACTCTTAAATGCTAGCTATATTATTGTTGTCTGCACACTGTCACTTTCAGTTTACCTGCCCACTAGAGAATTGGATATTCAGCGCTGCATTTTGCCTGACTGCGCTGTGGCCCAAACTTTGTCAAGATGGGGTGCTGCCACCTAGTGGCCTTGTACAGCATAGCTTGATATATATTCCCCACAAGACAAGGAGCGACTTGAAGGGAAGGAAGAACGCGTCTGTGAAGACACAAGGAGTGCTCCATGTGGCACTTGAGGGTCACTGAAAAAAATCCTTTCTCAAGGTCTCATCCCCACCAACAAGCCACTATATTCACAATGACGTTGAAGAGGTCTCATTAGGAGGCAAATTGTTTAAGTGAATTATTCAAGGATAACGGTATCTCATTAAGCCATTAGTAACTGATGACACTCAGTAGAGGTTCTGAAAAAATGGGGCAAGAGACAGGTTACATTAGATGGAAGAAAAACAAGCAAGGTCTGAAATATGGGGTGCTATTGGGGATCCTTTGGAGTCTTGCTGGCAGGGAGGGCAGCCAGGAGAGAATATGAAGGCAGTTAGAAGCACCCAGGGTCATGAACCATCACTTACATTATTCATTTTCAGAATAGGACACAAGTCTTACAAATCAAAATTTCCCCAATGTCGTAGGCACATTCAAATCAAAATTAAATAACTTCATTTGAATTCTTTTCATGTAATTTGAGTATCAAATTTTAAATTCTCATCTCTTTTTTTTCCAGAAAATTTAAATGGCTACATAAGAGAACAAGCCACTGATAGAACCTGAAAGAAGCTTAGAGGTTACCTTGTCCCATGCTGTTGTTTTACGGAGAAATGGAAAGTGACTTGCCTAAAGTCACACAGCTATCAAGCACCAGACCTGGGAGTCGCAGCTGGTCACTGTTGGTCCAATGCAATAAGCTACTTCCAAAAAAGGTTTTCTTCCTTTGTCCAATAGAGAAGACTTCAGAAAACAAAATTATATAAGGGCTTCTCTAGGCCTAACTCACTATTCAACTGAAAGACAAATTAAGCAAAGGATGCGATTATCATAATTTCATGAGATTTGCTCATATAATCAGTTCCTACCCTCAGAAACCTAAAGACAATATTAGACAATCTTTTAAAAAATGCTTTTAAAAGAGACTGGTAAAATATTTGCACTTTGAGGCATTGCATGATAACACTTATTTGGGCTAGTCTTATCAGGAGTAGGCAAATACATCCAAAGTAAAACAAACACGATTTTGAAAACTTTGTGACCAAAGCCAACAGATATATTCAAACTCCTGCTAAAAGCACTTGATTGTAATAACATTTATATTTATGAATGTCCTCTAAATTTTAGTTATCTCCTATAAAGAGACTATTTCTCATAAAAATAAGAGTTAATCCAACACATCACCTTCTTTCCAAGCACCTAGTCGGCGTCTCCAATATGAGGTCCCATTGCTGACTTTGCACCTCTTTTCTCTCCCCTCCCCTCCTCTCCTATCCTTCCACATTCAACATATTCTTGCATTTCTGTCAAATGAGCTGGAATGGAAGAATAGCTGTTACTCGGGTGCACATAGTACCACAGAAAATGTGACATAGAATCTTTTTCTAGTCCCTACTACTGAAATCTGAAACTTGGTGGAATTCAACTTCTACCCCTAATCACTGCCGTGAAGGGCTTGCCCTTTTTTTAAATAGTGGTAAAAAAAACCACCACATAACATAAAATTTACCATGTTAACCATCTTGAAGTGTACAGTAGTATTAACTACGTATATTGTTGTGCAACAACAATCTAGAACTTTTTCATCTTGCATAACTCAAACTTGATACCCATTGAACAACTACCCCCATGTCCCTCCACCCCTCCACCCCATCCCACCTCACCTGTGTCCCTGGGGACCACATTCTACTTTTTCTTTCTAGGAGTTTGACTGCTCTAGGTACCTCATATAAATGAAGTCATGCAGTATTTGTCTTTTTGTGACTGACTTATTTCACTTAGCATCACGCTTGCTGAAACATTTTTGCCATCCCCTGATCTATCCAACAAACATGAGCTGAAGGCCACGTACTAGCTAACATTCCCAGGAAATCTATTTGTAAAACAATAAAAATAGCAGTTTGGATTTTGTAGAGTGTTTTCACACCTATTATTTCCTTATCATTTAAAGCAGGGTTTCTCAGCCTCAGCACTACTGACATTTTGGACTGAATAATTCTTGGTTGTGGGGCTGTCCTGAGCCATATAAGGTGTTTAGCAGCATCTCTGGTCTCTACCTACTAGACACCCATAACACACCCCCAGTTGTGAAACCAAAAATGTCTCCAGACATTGAAAAATGTCCCCTGTGGAGCAACCTTGGACCAATAAACTAACTTTAAAAGCAGTAAAAGGAAGCCAATTCTATATACTCTATGAGGTTTGTATGACCAGCAAATATTATATGAAACTGCCTGGCACACAGCAGGCACTTAAATAAGATATTACATAACAATATTATACAAAAGATATAATATTGATTAGCTAGATAATGATTATGACTCATTAATGTGACAGTGGACTATAGAGGTTCACTGGATGGGAACTGTAATATTTTTATTCTAAATCTGGCTCCACCTCCAACTTGCTGTGTGATGTTGGCAAAATCACTGAGTCAGTCTCTCTGGGTCTCAGTTTCACCAACTGTTAAGGAGAATTAAGTAAATTTGCCCTGTGTACTTTATAAGGTTATAATGAGATTTAAATGATATAATAAAAGGAAGGTACTTTGAAAGTATGAACTTATAACAAATGCAAGTCATTGTTACTGTGATATAAATTTTACAGTATCTTTAATGAGATATTCGTACACCATACAATTCACCCATTTTAAATGTGCAGTTCAGTGGTTTTCACTGTATTCATAAGGTTATGCAATCATCACCACTATCTAATTCCCCGATATTTTTATTATCCCCCCAGAGCCTAGCAACCATTGATCTACTTGTTGATTCTACAAATTTGTCTATTCTGTACATTTCATACAAATGAAATATATAAAATTTAATGTATAATTTTATAATAATTTATGCAAGAATATTTAGCTCTATTTATTAAATGACCTCTCTATACCAGGGATTGAGCTGGATATGTGCTAAGTGCTAGGGTTACAGGGGTGAGAGACACACTTGTTTCTTCACACACACACACACACACACACACACACACACACACACACACACAAAGACTGCAAAGCATACACCAGTATGTTAACAGTGGTTATGTCCATGTTGTAGGATTATGAATTATGTTTGTTACTTTTACTCCATTCCACAGTATGCATTGCTCTTATTCACAGAGAAATGTTTTATTTTGTCTCATTTTTAAGAGCTAAATACTGGAATTCAGAAATGTTAAAATGGAACATTTTAAAATGGAACTCCAGGAATATGGCAGTGCACTAAGCGTGGGCACCCTGAGAAAGAACAGTGTTCCAAAACTACTGTAGATCTGAAATCCTAAGGGAAATACCCAGAGATTTCTGGATGGCATATACTAATGAAAAAAAAAAAAAGAAATAGTATTTTTATTAAGTTATTTTCTGTGTCCTGGAAAATTTGATTCAGTTTAATGGAATTAAGAGATTAGTTAGGAAGACATGAAGCTCTGTCTTTCTTTCTACACATCCTTTCCAGAGCCAGGAAAAATTAGTAGGGGGAAGAAGCAATCATTTCCTCCCAATTCCTCCATCTGCCCTCTCCTTGACCTTGACCTCCTGGCTACTGAGTGAGGAGGCACATAGGCCACCACCAACATTTAACATCCTTCCTGGGCGAGACGCTTATGAAGTGGAGCTGTGGGATAATTAATTAAAACAGTGCTTAAGATCGATGCTTTGTTTTATTTTATTTTACTGTCTTATATTTCAATTTGAAATGTTTACTAGTTATTGATCAACTTTTACTATGGTTTACTCTGCAAAAATAAAAAAGGTAATTTGAAAAATACTAATCTCTCATCACTTAAAGACTGATAGTTCTAACTAGCCCATTAAAAGTCCTGAGATGCCCGGCCAGCCGAGTGGCGCGTTGTTTAAGAGCTGGCTTGGGTCGCCAGAGGGCCCCAGTTTGGATCCCACATATGAGGGCCAGTGACACTGCCCTCTACAGCTAAGATGCTGAACAACAGCTCAACCTGGAGCTGGGCTGCCATGAGTTGCCGGCACCAGCTTAGGTTGCAGCCCTGCTGCAGTGGGTTGCCATGGGCTACCGTGAGTGGCCAGCAGCCAGCGTGAGCGGCCAGCAGCCACAGTGAGTGGCCGTCCAGAAGCCAGTGACTGATCTGCCTCGCCCGGGAAGAGCAATGATGGTGCCAACTTGGGCCAGTGAAGCAATGTCCTCCACAACTAGACTGAAGAACAAAAAGACAGCAACTTGTCTGTTCCCCTTCTCCAATTCCCCAGCACTGTTCCCATCCCCCAATTCCCCAATAAAGATCTTAAAAAAAAAAATTCTGAGATGTCATGCAGCAAAGAAACCCAGTTGGCTTTATTTAATACAAAATTGTCCAAACTCATTTTTTTAGCATTTTATTTTTGTATTATTATGGTAAAATATACACCACATTTTTATGTGCTATTCAGTGGCATTAAGCACACTCATAAAGTTGTACAACCATCACCACTATTTCCAGAACTTTGTTATCATCCTGAACAGAAATTCAGTACCATTAAACAATATCTCCTCATTCACCACTGCCACACCCTCACCTCCTGATAACCTCTATTCTACTTTCTATCTCTATGGATTTGCCCATTCTAGGTACGTCCTATAAATACAATCATGTATTTGTCATATTGTGCTGGCTTATTTCACTTAACATTATCTCTCAAAGTTCATGCATGTTATAGCATATATCAGAATTTCATTCCATTTTATGGCTGAGTAATATTCCATTGTATGTATATTACACACTTTGTCTGTTTATTCATTTGTTGATGGATACTTGGGTTGTTTCAATGTTTTGGCTGTTGTGAACAATGTTGCTATGAACATTGGTGTACAAGTCTCCGTTCAGGGTCCTGCTTTCAGTTCTTTTGGATATGCACCTAGGACTGGACATGTTAGGTCATGTGGTAATTCTATGTTTAACTTTTTGAGGAACTACCAAATTGTTTTACACAGCAACTGAACCATTTTATATTCCCACTAGCAATGCATTTATTTCTCTACATTCATATCAACACTTGCTATTTTGTTTTTTTGAAATTAGCCATTCTAATGGGTGTATGTCTAATCTCATTTCTCCACATAGTGCTTTCCTTATATGAGTTCTATTAGTAACCCAAGCAACCAGCTAATGTTCCATGGAAGGAACTAGTTAACGTGCCAGTGCTGGACGGTCCATTCAGCACATGTCATATAGTACATTCCTACAGAGGAAGTGAATAGAGTTGGAAAATATCAAACACTTGTTTTTTTAAAGAATTCTCAATAAGAGTTTTACCTCAGTTCTACCAGGACAATTGATGCCACCAACATACTCAATATCCTGCTTGCTTTCTTTCTTTATATTACATGTTGCTTTTTAAAAATATGTTCTAGGCTACTCTCTCATCATGCTGTGGCCCTGTCTAGCATAAAGGGCAGAGATCACACAGGTGCAAATGCATGCATGTGAGCACATGTGTTCACATATTTTGTGTATGTCCACACACAATCATGGGCCCTATACTTCACTGAGAGAAATGAAAAACACATGTTTTTCAAAAGTCAGGCATTTGATTTTGAGAAGTTTAATTTTTTAATTTATACATTTTGAATTTGTTATAATGAGCAATTGCCTTTGAAATATAAAGGTTTTAAAAAGAGATAAAATGCTATTAAAATGCGAACATGCTAACAGAAGTGTAAAGGAGTAGATGAGGTCTAGACTTGGGAGGCAAAAAAACAACAACAAACAGGGAATGATAATTTGCATCAAGTTCTGGTCCAGGGACAAATTTTTATAACAATTAAAGAGATAAGAGTAACAAGAATCCAATAATGGTGAGTTTGAAACTGAGAAGAGATAAGGCTAAGAGAGCCTAAAGCAGGAGTGGATAAGCAGAAAGAAGAATAAACTATGCAGAATGCTAATTTTGGTATGAATTTTATGCCATCACCACCTCTCAATTCATATGTTGAAGGCTTAACCTCCAGTACCTCAGAATGTGACGGTATTTGGAGATAAGGTATTTAAAAAGGTAATTAAGGTTAAATGAGGTCACTGGGGTGAACCCTAACCCAATATGACCAGTGTCCTTATAAGAAAAAGAGGTTAAGACTCGGATAAACACAGCAGGACGACCATGTGCAAACTCAGGGAGAAGATGGCCATCTACATGGCAAGGAGAGTAGCCTCAGAGAAAACCAACCCTGCTGACACAGCACCTTGATACGGGGCTGCTAGCCTCCAGAACTGTGAGGAAATAGATTTCTATTGTTTAAAACACCCAGTCTGTGATATTTTGTCCATGGCAGGCCTAGCAAATGAATATAATACTTAATTAGCAAAAGCAAGTTTAATACAATAACCAGAGAACTGTGATAACAAGAATGAAGGACCCCAAGGGTCACAATTGGGTCCCAGCCTCAGCAAGGGTCTTGGGAATCACACGGTTGCAAGGGATAGAAATCCACTCAAAGAAGTTGCAAGAGGAGGCGTTGCTCAACTGCAAGAATGTATTATAGCTGGAGTTCATGGACAACCATTCTCTCCCCTTCTCTGTGTGTTTGTACCCCACCTTCACTCAGCCACTTGCACATGATGTCCCCTGGCTGCTCCCAAATCATAAGCTCCTCAAGCAAGTCTCCATGGCCTTACAGCTCAACTTCCCCACAGCTAACCAACTAAAGCATGAAGAAATTACTGCTTTGAATAGAGATTCCTGGGGGAAAGTCCCAGATTAGCCCAATTTGGGTCAGATTTCTATCCTAAAATCTGTGATTGGGGATGCTGGAGGAGTTGGGGAGGACAGAGGATACAGTTCCAGGTCACACATATTCATGGAAAGAACAGGTTCTTTTTTTTTTTTTT
>NW_017731609.1:2295925-2300480 GCF_001890085.2 Hipposideros armiger | reverse complement strand
GATAACCTAAAAAGAGAAATTAAAGGGGCCGGCCGAGTGGCTCAGTTGGTTAAGAGCTCGCTCAAGAGTTTGAGCTCTGAGCAACAGTGGTTCGAGTCCAGCCCGAGCTGAGCAGCCGCTGAGCTGCCAACAGGTAGCAGGATGGCTCAGCTAAACAACAACAACAAAAAAACACACACACAAAAATAAATAAATAAATAAATAAAATTATAGTATAGCCATACAATGTAATCCTTCTCAGAATAAAAAGGAATGAACTGTTGATACTTGCAACAGTATGAAGGAACATCAAAATATGTATTCTAAAAAAAACAATACAAAAAAAGGGAAAATACTATATGATTCCATTAATTTCAAAAAAATCTAGAAAATACCAACTAATCTAAAGTGACAAGAAGCAGATCAATAGTTTCCTGAGAATGGGAGGCTAAGAAGGGACGGATTACAAAGAGACACAAGGAAATATTGGGGCCTAATAGATATGTTCAGTATTTTAATTGTGGTAATGGTTTTACAGATAAATTAATATGTCAAAATTTGTCAATTGTATACCACTGTATCTCAGTGATACTTCAATAATGCTGAGGGGGAATATAACAGGAAAACAAACTGGATATAGTAATTCATAGAATGGTTAAATATAAAAATAATGCTTATTTCATTTTTCTCCTGATTCCCAAGATATGAATGTATTGAATGTTCTGGAATATTTGCAAATGTGTAAGGCACTGGTCTATGCCCTTTACATACAAGTCATCTAAAGCTTACAATGACCCCATAAGAGGGATACTAATATTGTTTCCCTTTTACCCCAGAAAAAGCTGAGGCACTGTGAGGTTAAGTAACTGGCCGAAGGTCACCCAGGTTACAGCAGGAGAACCAGTTCTCAGAGCACGCAGCCTGGTGCCAGGATCTATGCTCTTGGCAGCTAAGCTATGTCATTTTTTCTTGAAGGAAGGCAAGTAATATTTATTGAGTATTTACTACATACCAAACGTTATGTCCAGTATCTCTGCATTCGTTGTACAACTCAATTGTCATAATTACTCAAGGAGATATTATCATTCCAACTTTTTTAGATGAAACAGCTAAACTTCAGACCATGTCTCATGGTGATTTTATACATGAGCATAAACCTCATTTCATCTGCCTCGCCTTCCAAGTCTTGTTCACTAGTTTATTTCTTGTTCACCTCTGTATCCCCAGTTTAATCCCTAAATCAGCTGTGAAATGATAGACACATACTCCCTCACACATATAAAGAAATGGCAGATTATAAACACGATAAGATATAGCAAAGTGAGCCACAAATCTAAAAAAAAGAGAAAGAAAGAAATCAAATTTAATTACTCCCGCCTTAGGCAATTGAGTTTAATCCCCCATCCCTGAGGGTAGGCTAGGTTTAGTAACTCACTTCCAAATAGTAGCACATGGAAAAAGAAAAATCATTACTTTACTGTGAAGAAACATGGCAAACATTACCTTGACCCAGTGATCAAAGTTAATGCCTCAGTGGCATCAAGTAGGTATTAGAGATCCCCTGACAGAAATTACACCTCTGTGGTATTCTTCCCCCAAACTCATGATTGTAATATAATCTTGAGAAAATACATCAGATAAACCCAAATTGAGGGCCATTCTAGAAAATACCTGGCCAGTATCCCTCGAAACTGTCAAGATCATGAAAAACATACAACAAATCACCTAAAGCTCAAGCCAACACAGAAACTGTCATAGGCCAAAGGAGACTAAAGACGCATGACAGGTAAACGCATGAGTTGAATAAGTATCATGAGTTGAATCCTGGAGTGAGAAAGGATATTAATGGAAAAACCAGTGAAATCTGAATAAAGCCTGGACTTAGTAGTAATGTATCAATGTTAATTTCTTAGTTTTGATCAATGTACCACAAATGTAACAGAAGATGATAACATTAGGCAAAACGAAAACTGGATGGTAGGTATATAGGAACTCTCTGCAATACCTTTGCCACTTTTCTGTCACTTAAAAATTATTCCAGGGGGGGCCGGCCGAGTGGCGCGATGGTCAAGAACTCGCTTGGGATGCCAGAGGGCCCCGGTTCGGATCCCACATATGAGGGCCAGTGANTCATCGGCAGCTCAGCTCGGGCTGGGAATCGAACCAGAGACCCTGTCACTCAGAGCTCACACTCTTGAGTGAGCTCTTAACCAATTGAGCCACTCAGCCAGCCTGTACAGGTTGTTTTTTTTTTTTTAAGGTTTTTTGGGGAATTGGGGGAAGGGAACAGTGTTGGGGAATCAAGAAAGGGGAACAGACAAGTTGCTGTCCTTTTGTTCTTAAGTCTAGTTGTAGAGGACATCGCTTCACTGGCCCATGTTGATATTATCATTGCGCTTTTCCCCGGTGAGGCAGATCAGTCGCCAGCCTCTGGACGGCCGCTCACACTGTCTCTTGGCAGCTCACACCAGCTGCCGGCTGATCATGCTGGTGGCCGGCCACACACGGTAGCTTATGGCAGCCCACTGCAGCAGGGGCTACAGCCTACGCCATCGCTGGCAACTCACAGCAGTCCAGCTCCAGTTAGAGCTATTGTTCATAGCTGCAGAGGGCGCAGTGTCACTGGCTCTCATGTGGGATCCGAACCACGTCCCTGCTGCTCAGAGCTGACATCCCAAGCCAGCTCTTAACCAACGTGCCACTCGGCCGGTCCCAGGTTCTTTTTTAAAGGGAATACAAATGGGGGAGAAAGTGATATCTCTGGTTTGGAGAGAAAGGTCACCACTACATCAGGTTCAAGTAAAATCCAGTAGAATGGATACGGCACCCAAACTTAAAAGAACCTCACTCTTATAGAGAACACGTATAGGGCAAATAGTTGAGTCAGGCCTAGAAAGTGAAGCGTATAAGTCAGAAGATCCTGAACTCAAAAAATTCAGTAAGTAGAAAAGTCTGTGGATTATCAGAAAATGAAAACCCATTATCCTTGGAAGGAACTGCTGAGTTATTTAAAATATGTCATGGAGGAGAAGGCTGTAGCTTTTTCACTGTCCCCCATACCATGTATTTCTACTGAGGTTACAATTCCCAACAGCCTTCTCACACTACTAAGATGTCTAAATTCAGAATCAAGGCATATTCTGGTATATACCATATCAGAAATAATTCAAATACGTTATTAAACCATAATGAAATCTGTGTTAGACAGCAATTCAGTGATCAGGACACACTTACCCTTTATCATTATTACTGGCAACAGTTTTCCAACGTAGGCCATCAGACAGCACAGGACAGCAAACCCTGAGAGAGGAGAAACGCAGGAAGTGAGTCCTACAATTGTTCCAGCTTACTGAATAGGGGGAGTTTCCCAACTACAGAAAAGGGAGGAGGAACCTATCTGGAGCCTGGCCGTCTTCCTGAGTTGAGCAAACAGATTGGGGAGTTTGAGGAAGTCAAGAGGCTGAGGTTCACAGGAGACAGTACTGAAAAGGAGAGAGAACAGAGACACAGAAATCTGGACACATGCAGAGGGTCGCCCTCAAGTCTCAAGCTGAATACTGGTCAGGAAAAATGTGTAAAAAAACTGTCCAATGCCAGGGAAAGAAAGACCTGAAAGGATGAAAGCTTACACAGAGCTGGCAATAGCTGTGTTGCTACCAGCCAGAGTAGAAGAATCTTATCATTCAAAGCACATCAGGTAGAGTACTCAGATAGGGGTTTTCTCATCAATGCAGCAAAATTAGAGGTAGACTAAAGACTGCCACAAAGTTAGTAAAGATTTGTAAGAATTGTTCAAGTATGACTTAACAAAGCTTGACTTAATTGACATTGAAAGAACATGTCATGCAACATTATCAGAATACATATTCTTTTCATGTGCACAAAGATCATTTACCAAAATAGACCATGTTCTGGACCATAAAATACATCGCAATAAACATAGCAGGATTCAAGTCACATAACAAACGTTTTTCTGACCACGTTGAATTAAGTCGGAAATCAATAACACAAAGATATTTGGGAAATCCTAAAACATTTTGAATTCATGGAGAAGAAATGGGGCCTCAAAGACAAAAAAATTAATTAATTGATTTTAAAAAAGAAAAAATCCAAAATATTTGGAATTTAAGAGCATGCTTCTAAGTAATGCACAGTCTAAAAAAGAAATCAAAAGGGAAATTAGAAAATACTTTGAACTTAATGAAAACACAACATATAAAAATTTATGGGATTTACCTAAAGTGCTCAGAGAAAAATTTATAGCAAAAACATCTACATTAAAAAAAAGGTTTCTAATCAATATCTTTGGTTTCAACTTCAACAACCTATGAAAAGAAGTCATATTAAACCCAAAACATGTAAAATAAATTGTAGAAATCAATAGAGTAAGAAAAAAAAAGAAAACCAGTGAAGTCAGAGACATGTTCTTAAGAAAGATTAATAAAATTGATAAACCTCTAGGTAGACTGGTATTTTATTTTATTATTATTTTTTTAAAGATTTTTATTGGGGAATTGGGGGGATGGGAACAGTGCTGGGGAATTGGGGGAAGGGGAACAGACAAGTTGCTGTCGTT
>NW_017731609.1:2271953-2290950 GCF_001890085.2 Hipposideros armiger | reverse complement strand
CCAGCTCCAGGTTGAGCTGTTGTTCAGCATCTTAGCTGTGGAGGGCAGTGTCACTGGCCCTCATATGTGGGATCTGAACTGGGGCCCTCTGGCGTCCCAAGCCAGTTCTTAACCATCGCGCCACTCGGCCGGCCCCAAACTATATTTTATTCCTTAATAATTTACCAGAAGAGACTAATAAGATGATGTTATCCATGCTGTTTAATCAATTCCCTGGTTTTAAAGAAGTACATTTGGTACCTGGGAGGCATGACATTGCATTTGTTGAATTTGAAAATGATGGATAGGCTGGAGCTGCCAAGGATGCTTTACAAGGATTTAAGATCACAGCATCCCATGCCATGAAGATCACCTATGCCAAGAAATAACATTTGGGATAGTTGTCTTTAAAGGGCTTGGTGTTATTTATAGTGTTTGTTTTGATAACATTTCATCAGGCCATTTTAATAGTTGGGGTGAGGGGAAGTAAAAGTGAAATTTTTGTTCAGGTTTTTAAAAATTACCTAGTCTTCCTTTAGACTTAGTGAACTATGAAATATGAAGGCCTTAATTTTGTACAATAAACTTTTATTTGTATTCTTAAAAAAAACTTCTCATTTTTATTTATTTATTTATTTTTTATTTATTTATTTTTTAGCTGAGCCATCCTGCCACCTGTTGGCAGCTCAGCAGCAGCTCAGCTCATGCTGGGAATCGAACCGGCAACGCTGTTGCTCAGAGTTCACACTCTTGAAAGAGCTCTTAACCAACTGACCTACTTGGCCGGCCCCAAAACTTCCATTTTTAATGTCTAATATAGTAAATATCAATAGATGTAACCCACATAAACAAAGCTCTTTGGGGTGCTTAATAATTTTCAGGAGCATAAAGTATTCTTATAAACAAAAAGAATGAGAATCTGTCTTGGAGTCACATCTCGCCAGTCCCACTTTGTTCCCAGGAACCTACATCTTGATAAGCCTTGATGATTCCATGATGGGTATAAAAATTTAAATTCAACTTAAGATCAAATGATTCAGGAAGACTTCTTTGTGCTCTTGAAACCATATTTACATATTTCATTGCCCACACTGCCAATGGATGTGATTAATTATAGCTGTCATTTCCCCAGAAATGTGTACAATTCTGCAGAAACCAAAAACACATTAATCATGCCACTATCACCACTTGTACACATCCCTTAACCCTGCTTCCTACTTCTTAGTCATAAATACTCTCTGATTTCCTAAATTTGTCATTCCATTTTTAATCTTAGTCTGTAGACGTGCGCCTTTTTAGTTTTGCTCTAATTAAGCAATGACATTTCCGTGTGATGTCTATACAACCTATTATTGCCCGTCTAAGGGCAATAATTGCTGCCAACCGGGGTTTTAAAAGTATCTCCAATAAAGATGTTCTCAAATCCTTGAAATAATATTTATCCTAATCCGAGATGGCACTAATGGGGTACAAGGACTAACTTTTAACTTGGGATTGAAGGTAAGAAGCAGAGTCTTGACTCTGACAATTACTGACAATATTAAAAAAAGAACTTTCTTATCTGAAAATGATAGAATTAGACAAAAGGCTCCCTAAATTCCATTACCATCTACCATTCTATGATCAGTTTTAGTTTTATTAGTGATAGCATAGTAATAGCATCTATTTTTCTTTTCTTTTTCTTTTTTTTTTTTTTTTTTTTGGAGGAAGGTTGCACATCATACAGTATTGGTATAAAATCGACTCCAAATGTTTTGAGAACCAGTGACTGTGGCCTTTCTTCATCCAGTTTATAACAACCAGATGGATATAGATCCACAGTAGTTAGGGCTGTTTTTTAAAATGAAGAAAAGCAAAGGGATATAGTGAAAAGCAGTAATATGGCACCATCTGTAGGTTAACCTGTGAATTACAATAATTTATTTTAAATTTAATGAAATTGTTCTGTAGTTTTGCTTTTCTACTAGACCATCATTTCAGATCTCCATCAAAAGCTAACAAACTAGAAATATTAGAGGACAATCCTAGCCCTTTGTTTCTGCTTTAATATACTTGAAACACTTTGTAATGATAGAAAGGGCAGAGTATATTCCACAGGTTGAAGGGTATCACCTTAAGCTGGAGTCTTAGCTACACCCCATGAACCCATCTCAACCTTCTATCAGGAGAGTAGATTGTGGGGTGACATAGGGACCAGCAGATCCATGGTTGTTCTCACCTTGTGCATTATCGAGGTGGTCCAGGCACTGCTGCTCTGGATTCCATAACAGTAATTCAGACACTCAGTGATCTCTAGGAAAGGTTACTGGCATAGTGGTTCACTGGGATAATCTGCATGACGTCCTGCAGGGTTCAGATCTCTTTAGGCACAGTTAACATAGCCACAGGACAAAAACATGAATGCGCACTGTGAACTGCAAAGAAATGCATAATGCAAATGAAAACTGTTTCTGATGTTTTCTGACAGGGACAGAAATAGACACATTTGCCAAACCAATGGCTGCATACCGCATACCTGAGGCTATGTGAATCTGCTCTAGCAGACATACCACATCTGGCCCAGTTTAGGCCTACTACTTGCCTGAGTTGCAGGAGTCTACTGTTCTCCTCCAGGACCCACCTGGGTTCTACAGGAGCCAGATAAGTGAGTTAAATGGAAGTAAAACGGGGAACACCAACACGCCATTTTTTGGATCCCTAAGGGTAGCCGTCTCCTTCCACCTCCTCCTCTGCCTCTCGTTAGCCTGTCTCCTCACTATCCGCATAGTTCCCTCCTCACCCAGGATAAAATACATGCAGTATATATACTTTATTTGCTATCTTGCCTAGGTGGACAAGGACAGTTTCAGAAAATTCCACTTGGCTCCCTCCCATTGAAATCTCTCATCCCACAGGCCAAAGTCCCAATGTGAGGGTTGTGTAAACTTCTGAGAATATCTACCCCAAAAATACATTTGGAGACTGGGGAAGTGACCACTGGTTGGGTCTGTGGACCTACTGACCCTCCTGTGAACTGCCAGACCATGGGCAAGATTCCATTTACTGCTTGGCTGCCACATGCCCCTCACCAAAAGAGTGAGGTGGCAATGACAATCCTCAGGTCTCCATGTATTAACGTTAGTTCCAACAGCTCTCCAAATACTTGAGTGATCCCCCTTCCAGGTGAATAGTTCCCTGAATTCTTAGGTCCCTTTGTGGAAGGACTCAGAGCATCACGGCTGTGCCCCTTTTCCCAGGTGTTGCAAGGTCCTTCCTCTTGGAGATCCAGTCCTCCTCCCAGTCAGGAGGTTCAGAGTTTTCTAACCCTGGCTCATGTTGGAAACTAAGTGAATGATCCTGAGTTTAATGGGGGCACACACCATCAGCCTCCTGATTACCCATCTTCAATTTCTTCAATGGTACAAGTTGCCTGGTGATCTTGTTGACATGTGTTTTGCCCCTAGGGATGTGGTCTTCTAATAACCATCTCTGTAGCTCTCTGTGGTCCAGGCTTCTTTAGCTGCCACTCTGAGCTTTTCACTGATTATGATCATTGCCCTCCCCTGAATTCTGAGGATTAGCCACTCTTGTTCCAGGGTCCCATCATCCCTCTTGCTAACAGTGAGTCCAACTCTGTAAAAACCTCTCCTTCTGTCTTCAGAGGAAAGCCACCATAGGGCTCCCTGGTGATGCAGTGCTCTATGGCCTTGGTAAATGGAATTTTCTCTGAGGGTTCCTGTGGAACATAAAGATCTGGTCAGTTTTCTGGCCTTACATTGTATATATGGTCCCTCCAGTGTACACACTTCTCTGTCTTTTAATCCCTCAGTCCACTGTCTGCCATGGCAGTGCTGGCATTTTGACATTAATTATCATGAGCACCCCTTTTTCCATACAGATGGGAGCCATCCATATTAGCTTTCTGTGGACTGCTATTACTACAAATCAGGTAGCTTAAAAACAACAGAAATTGTTTTCTCACAGTTCTGGAGGCCAGAATTCTGAAATCAACGTGTCAGCGGGGCCACACTCCCTCCAGAAGCTCTAAGGAAGAATCCGTTCCTTGCCTTTTCCAGCTTCTGGTGGCTCCAGACATTTCTCCACTGTGGCTGCATCATTGTGATCTCTGTCTTGGTCTTCCCCTCTTCTCTATGTGTCTCTTATAAGGACATTTGTCATTATATTTATGGCCCTCCAACAGTGCACAAAGGTTCAAATTTTCGCACATCCTCACCAACATTTGTTGTTTTCTGGGGTCTTTTGGTTTTTTTTGTATAATTAACATATAACATTATATTAGTTTCAGATGTACAACATAAGGATTCAATATTTGTATATATTGCAAAATTATCATTACAATAAGTCTAGTTTATATACATCCATAGTTACAAAAAAAGTTCTTTTTCCTGTGATGGGGACTTTAAGATCTACTGTCTTAGCAACTTTCAACAATGCAATAAAGTATTATTGCATGTAGTAACCATACTGTATATTACAACTATTTCCAGGTTTGTTTGTTTGTTTGTTTGTTTTTTAATTTTTTTTTTTAAGATTTTATTGGGGGAATTGGGGGAGGGGAACAGACATATTGCTGTCCTTTTGTTCTTCAGTCTAGTTGTGGAGGGTGTCACTTCACTGGCTTATGTTGGTATTATCATTGCACTCTTCCCGGGTGAGGCAGATGAGTCACTGGCCACTGGACAGCCGCTCACAGCGGCTCTTGGCAGCCCAGCTCCAGGTCGAGCTGTTGTTCACCATCTTAGCTGTAGAGGGTGCAGCATCACTGGTCCTAATGTAGGATCTGAACCGGGCCCCTGCTAATCAGATCAGGCGTCCCAAGCCAACTCTTAACCAACGCACCATTCGGCCAGACCTCAGGTTTTTTTTTTTATAGTAGCCATATGAATGGGTGTGAAGTGTATCTCACTGTGGTTTTAATTTGTATTTCCCTAATGATTAGTGATGTTGAACATTTTTTCATGTGTTCACTGGCCCTTTGTATATCTTTGGAGAAATGTCTATTCAAGTCTTTTACACATTTTTAAATTGGGTTGTGCTGTTGTTGAGTTATAGGAGTTTTTAAAATATATTCTAGATATTAACCCCTTATAAAATATATGATTTGCAAATATTTTCTCCCATTCCATGGATTGCCTTATCACTATATTGATTGTGTCTTTTGATGCACAGAAATTTTTAATTTTGATGTAGTCCAATTTATCTATTTTTGTTTTGTTGCCTGTGCTTTTGGTGTTACATCCAAGAAATCATTGTCAAATTCAATGTCATGAAGCTTTCCCATTACATTTTCTTCTAGGAGTTTTATAGTTTAGCTCTTGCTTTTAGGTCAGTGATCCATTTTACGTAAATTTTTATACATCGTGTAAGATAAAGATACCCAGTTTTTCAACAGTATTTGTTGAAAAGACTGTCCTTTCCCTGTTGAACGGACTTGGAACCCTTGTCAAAAATCATTTGATTATATACACAAGGATTTATTTCTATACTCTCTATCCTTTTCCTTTGGTCTATATGCCTATCTTTATGTCAGTTCCACTCTGTTTTGATTTCTGTCACTTTCTAAGAAATTTTGAAATCAAGGAGTGTGAGACCTCCAACTTTGTTCTTTTGCAAGCTTGTTTTAGCTATTTGGGGTCTCTTGAGAGTCCATCATGAATTTTACGATAAATTTTTCTATTTGTGCAAAAAAAAATTCCTTTGGGATTTTAATAGGAATTGCATTAAATCTGTAAATGGCTTTGGGTAGTATCAACATCTTAACAATATTAAGTCTTGCAACCCATGAACATGAGATGTCTTTCAAATTATTTGTGTCTTCTTTCATTTCTTTCAGCAATATTTTATAGTTTTCTGTGTTCAGTCTTTTGCCTCCTTGATTGAGATTATTACTACATATTTTATTCTTTCTGATGATATTATAAATGGAATTGTTTTCTTAATTTCCTGAAACAATCTCCTCCATGCTCCAAGCAGCCCTATGTAACACACAATGGATTATTCATACATTTGTAATAAAGTAAAATATACTAAAACCACAACATAAAAAACATTTTGTGGGCTGGCTGAGTGGCTCAGCTGGTTAAGAGCTTGCTTGGGAGCACCAGCTCTGAGCAGCAGGGCTGCGGTTTGGATCCTACATTGAGGGCCAGTGACGCTCGCCCTCTATAGCTAAGATGATGAACAACAGCTCGACCTGGAGCTGGGCTGCTATGAGTCGCCAGCGATGGCGTAGGCTGCAAGCAGGGCTGAAGCAGGGCTGCAGTGGGCTGCCGTGAGCTATGTGAGTGGCTGGCAGCCGGTGTGAGCAGCTGGTAGCCGGTGTGAGCTACTGGGAACCGCTGTGAACGGCCGACCAATGACCGGTGACCGATTGCCTCACCCGGGAAGAGCACAATGATCACAATACCAACATGGGCCAGCGAAGCAACGTCCTCCACAACTAGACTGAAGAGCAAAACAGCAATTTGTCTACCTGTCTGTTTCCTTTCCCCGATTCCCCAATGCTGTTCCCCTCCCCCCAATTCCCCAATAAAATCTTTAAAAAAGACAACAAAAAAAACCCCATTTTGTTTGTTTTGGTATTTTGGCAGATAATGCAGTCAAATAAAGAGAAAGCGAATTTCTGAGCATATGNACAGCAACTTGTCTGTTCCCCTTTCCCCAATTCCCCAGCACTGTTCCCATCCCCCCAATTCCCCAATAAAAAAATCTTTAAAAAAAAAATTATTCCAGGGGTGGCCGAGTGGCTCAGTTGGTTAAGAGTGCGAGCTCTGAACAACAGGGTCACCGGTTCAATTCCCACATGGGCCAGTGAGCTGCGCTCAAGCTGAGCTGCCGCTGAGCTGCCAATGGGTGGCAGGATGGCTCAGCTGGTGAGAGCACGTGCTCCTAACAACAAGGTTGCTAGTTTGACTCCCGCATGGGGTGGTGGGCTACGTCCACCCGCAACTAAGATTGAACACGGCACCTTGAACTGAATGGCAGCCTACGGGTGGCCAGATAGCAACTGGACTTGGAGCTGAGCTAGCTGCACCCTCCACAACTAAGATTGAAGGACAACAACTTGGCTGTTCCCCTTCCCCAATTCCCCAATACCGTTCCCCTTTCTCAATTCCCCAATAAAATCTTAAAACAAACAAACAAATAAAAAACACACAAATGTGGTATGTACTTGTGTGTTCCTTTTAAAATTTTTTCAGTTATGGTTGATATTCAATATTATTTTATTTTAGTTTCTATACTTGTGTGTTCTTGTATTTTAAAAAACTTCTCAGGCTTTCTGTTCTTACTGGACATGGCACTGATCTCAGACTATTTGAACAGTTTAACCCAAAACATGGATATCAGACCAAATCATACAATTTATATCAACAATATGAATGACAAAATGAAACGAGAAGAATTGAAGAGATCCTTGTATGCCCTGTGTTCTCAGTTTGGCCGTGTGGTAGATATTGTGGTTGTAAAGACCATGAAGATGAGGGGACAAACCTTTGTTATATTTAAAGAACTGGGTTTATCCACAAATGCCTTGAGACAGTTGCAGGGATTTCCATTTTATGGTAAACCAATGTGAATCCAATACGCAAAACCAGATTCTGATATAATATCCAAAATGCGTGGCACTTTTGCTGACAAACCAAAGAAGAAAGAAAAGAAAAAAGCCAAAACTTTGGAACAAGCAGCAATGACTGCAAATAAGAAGCCTGGTCAGGGAACACCAAATTCAGCTAATACCCAAGGAAATGCAACACCAAATCCTCAGGTCTCTGATTACCCTCCAAACTATATACATATATATATATATATATATATATATATATATATATATATATATATATATNTGTTCAGCATCTTAGCTGCAGAGGGCAGTGTCACTGGCCCTCATATGTGGGATCCGAACCGGGGCCCTCTGGCGTCCCAAGCCAGTTCTTAACTATCGCGCCACTCGGCCGGCCCTAGACTGGTATTTTAAAACAGGCAAAAGAGTTGAACAATTTACCAAAGGAATATGAAAGGTAAGTCCATGAAAAGATGTCCAAAATTATTATCCATTCATTATCCATTGCAACTTAATACAAATTAAAATCACAATGAGATATCATTATACTCCCACTAAAATAGTTAAAATAAGAAGACTGTCTACCCGAAGTGTTGGTGAGGATGTCAATCAAATGGAACTTCCATATACTGCTGCAAATGTAAAACCGTACAACCACTTTGGACAATCATTTGGTAGTTTCTTAAAATGTTAAATATACACCTTCCATAAGACTCAGCCATCCCACTCTTAGATACAGTAGATTCTCATTAGTCCAGGTATACTTACATCTATGAAGTCTCCACAAACTCTGAATTAGTTAATACCGAACCATTGCTCTCAGGGGAAATAAATATATATAAATATAATATTATAAAAATATATAGAGATATATGAGATATATAAGTATATGTGATATACAAGATATATACATATATAAGATATATAAGATATATATATAAGATATATATATATATATCTCACATGGATTATAATCTTAAATCCTAAAAATGACTCATCCTGGTAGATTCTGTTTTCTTTAGTTTACATAAGAGAAAACAGATTCAGAAGTGTTATGTTACTTGCCTGAGGCCACCCCACTGACAGTTGGGATTCAAACCCCATCCAGTTGGCCCCAGGGCTGCAGCCTTTTGCTCTACACTGTCACTCCACCCCCCACCCACCCCCAACTCGGCTTTCACGTCATCTCTGGGTGACAGAAACAGAAGGCAGAGCATCATCTTGTTCCACCTCAGCTGGGAATACACAAGTCCAGAGCCTCAAATTTTTAGCAGTTCTGCAAATGACCACAAGTATTGATGTTGGAGTTACAAATTTTACAAGGTAAATGAAATTACAAATACAGAATCGGTGAATGATGAGGATCAATTATATTTACTCAGGAGAAATCAAAGCATATTTTCACACACTGTCTTGCATAGGGCATGTTTAATTTCAATAGCAAAAAATCCAGAAATGAAACAAATGTCCATCAACAGATGAATGGATTAAAATTATAGAGGGCCGGCCGAGTGGCTCAGTTGGTTAAGAGCTCGCTCAAGAGTTTGAGCTCTGAGCAACAGTGGTTCGAGTCCAGCCCGAGCTGAGCAGCCGNGTGTGTGTGTGTGTGTGTGTGTGTGTGTGTGTGTGTGTGTGTGTGTGTGTAATGTACTGCCTTGCTTGTGCTGGTTCAGTATCTCATACTTTGAGGAAAGGCTCATTCTTATTCATGTGGCTTGCTTTGGCTAACAGGACACTAGAATCATTTTTCAAGCAGTGGCTTGATTAGCGCTTGCACATTGCACTTGTTCTTCTCAGACCCACCTGCCATACTATAAAGCTATCCTCCTGCAGAGGGAGGCCATGTAAAGAGGCCCTGGAGGACAAAGCACCTTGTGAAGAGAGAGTCCATATGGAGTACCAAGATGCTCCAGCTGAACTCCCATCTGAAAGCAGCCACATGAGTGAGCAGAAAAACCACTTCCAACTCTGATTTAGCTACTGCTGCTGTGGAATGTCAAACTTCCAGCAATGAAGACCAGTGCAGATTTATTGATATGCATCATTCCTCAAGAAGACTAATTGGTGGCTTGGTAGAAAATTAGGCTACATTGGCTTCCATTGTGGAAAGGCAGAGATTTGTTCTAACAGGAATAGACACGTGTTCCAAGTATGACTTTGCTTGTCCTGCCCACAGAGCCTCCTTCGGAACCACTATCTGAAGCTAAAGGAATGTTTCATTCACTGGCCTGGGATTTCACACAGCATTGTGTCAGACCAGTGGACTCCATGACAATGATATCAATTGACTGTATTATATATTGCACCACCTAGAAGGGCATTGGGATAGCTTACAGAAGGCACACTTAAAACACCGACTTAGAGGCAATTCCCTATGAGAATGGGACACTGTCGTCCAGGATGCTGTATTTACATTGAATCAACGATCTTTTATATGGTGCTGTCTCATCAGTAGGAAGAATATATTAATCTGTGAACCAAGGAATGGAGTAGGTGTGCTCCACTTACCATTGCTCCCAATGACACACTGGAGGACTTTGTGCTTTCTGTCCCTGAAACTCTAGTTTCTGCTGAGTTAGAGATCCTGGTCCTGAAAAGAGACAGACTTTTGTCAGGGGACACAGGAAGAGCCCCATTGAATTACAAGCTATGCCAGCTGCCTGTGCTCTGGGCTTCTTTGTAACCAAAAACCAGCAATAAAAGAGGAGTCATTGGGGCCAGCCGAGTGGCACGATGATTAAGAACTGGCTTGGGGGCCGGCCGAGTGGCGCGATGGTCAAGAACTCGCTTGGGATGCCAGAGGGCCCCGGTTCGGATCCCACATATGAGGGCCAGTGACACTGCCCTCCACAGCTAAGATGCTGAACAACAGCTCAACCTGGAGCTGGGCTGCTGTGAGTCACCAGCAATGGCATAGGCTGCAGCCCCTGTGACAGTGGGTTGCCATGGGCTACCGTGTGTAGCCAGCAGCCAGCGTGAGCGGCCAGCAGCCGCAGTGAGCGGCTGTCCAGAAGCCGGAGACTGATCTGCCTCGCCAGGGAAGAGCGCAATGACGGTGCCAACTTGGGCCAGTGAAGCGACGTCCTCCACAACTAGACTGAAGAACAAAACGATGGCGGCGTGTCTGTTCCCCTTCCTCCAATTCCCCAGCATTGTTCCCATCCCCCCAGTTCCCCAATAAAAATCTTTAAAAAAAAAAAAAAAGAGGAGTCATTACCTTGCTGGGGTAATTGACCCTGATCATCAGGAGGAAGTTATACTATGGGGACAGGAAAGAAGACGTGTAGCACAATTTGGGCAACTCGCGTTACTCTCTTGCTCAGTTGTGATGATAAATGGACAAGTGCAGCAACCCTTGTGAAAAGGGCATGGTGACCAGAGTTCAGACTCCCACAGGAGGGGCATCAGGGTCACACCATGAGGTAAGCCACATAGGTCTGCAAATATGAGGGGGAATCTTGAGTGAACGGTGGAGGAGGGAAAGGATGAGTATCAGTTGTGATCCTGCGACCAGCTGTAGCAACAGAGGTTGTAGCTCATTCTTCTAAACATTCTTCTACTAAGTTTCCCCCAGCAAGGGCAACCCACTGGAATGCTGGAGGAGGTGCTTCCCAAATGTAGATGAAGAAGTGGATTTGAGCAGCACAGTGGTGTAGCAAGTGGAGGTGAATATGAAGATTCCCTTCAAGAAAAGACTTGTTGTCCCTGGGAATGCTGTGAGCAGATAGCCTACAACCATCATCAGCTCCTTCAGAGTTTGCCAGCAGAAAGCTGCCTTGACCAAGGTCATGGCCTTCATGATGCATCTCATTTCCAGCAGCTGATGGCTACATGGGCATAAAAGCCCAACCACTTTGGCCAAGTGTTGGACAACTCTGAAAGGCTGTATAAGAACCAGGTTTCACTATTGGATTGGCCAAGGCTTTTTCAAACCTGCAATACACTTTCACTTCTCCCTTTGCCCAACCCTACTTTCTTCCCATTCCTTCCAGAATAAAAAATATCCTAATGAATATCCTGCTTGACAAACTCTTTCAGTGTCTGCTTCAAAAGACATAGCTGCAGTCCACATTTCATAACTGGTAATAAGGTTGTAGTTGATAGCTTTAATCTCTTTTTTTCATTGGCATTCAATGCCTCCTTTGCCTTCAGCCAGCACCTCAGCTGGTAGAGACTATTTACCTAGTGGGGTGACCCAAACATTTATTTTTTAACCTTTGATGGTCTAGTCTTTTTTGGATGTTGTAGTTTTACATTAACTTTTTCTATTGGACATGGAATTATTAAAAGATGTCCGAGAGAATCTCCTGGGTTTCAGACACAGTTCTCTGTGGCAGATTGTATTTTACAGAAATGGCTACAATTGTGTCTTCAGTAGGTTATTCCACCATTTTATTGGGTGCCGGGAGCCGTCTGCGCCTCAGTGTCTGACATGGCCAAACACACTACAATTGTGACAAATTCTGAGGCTCTGACTGAGAAACAGATACTGCTTTATATCTTAAAGAATTTAAATTCCCCTTTGGATGTCCCCCAGTAGGACGAAGATCTTACACCCCTTCTAATAGATATATCACAATAATTATATTTTATACACTAAAGGTGATTTTAGTCACACTACTAGTCTCTTAGTAAAGGTCAAAGTACACACCCTGTAAATCTTAAGATCCTTTTTAGACAATAGTTTTTAAAATAAATGTTGGGTAGTCATGGTAACCATCCTTTAGGCGATTATGTAGAGGCTCAGGCCTTGATCGCAGTCATTGAGGGTGGAGGGATTTGGGCGTAGGTGGGATAAGTTAGTCTTTAGCATAGAAAAGGTATAGCTGTACCCTGGAGCATAAGAATTATGAGAAATTAAAACCCTGATACTAATGGAACAATGGTTAAACTGCCCGGTATAAAAAGGGGCATGCTGTAAAATAAAGTGAGACACTTCTCTTCTTGAAAAAGTGCTCCTGTGTCTCCTCGAGTTTTTCCCTTTTTCCTTGCCGACTCCGCCTCCACCTGAGGGAAACCCTGGATTCTGCGGGAGCTGGTCTCCCGCATTTGGGTTAGTCTTATGAGATAAAAGCAGTGAGTTCCATGTGCATGAATCCATTATGGTATTTTGTGTGTGTTATTGTGTTTGTGTGTGTGTTTTGTGTTTTTTGTGTGTGTTGCCTTCTTATTGGCATCATAACTGGGTCTTCAGTAGGTCATTCCACCATTTAATCAGGCTTCTGATGGTAAAGCCAGTGAATTTCATTTGTATGAACCTATTGCTCCTTTTTTTTTTTGCTATTAAATTATTTACTGATCAGAGGCAAAGCTATAAAGAATACCATAATGGAAAGTAAAGCATTCTTTGAATCAAGGATAGCAATGGTATAAGAAGCACTGCATGTAGGAAAGGCAAATTTATATCCCAAAATACAAATCACTTTTATCCATGAGGACAAATCACTGCAGCCTCCATAATATTTACACTGGTGATGTGACCAAGTGATTCCTCTCTTTGTTAGTGATAGGCACCTTTCACTTTGGAGGAGGTATTTTAACATGCTAAAAATACTGAACCTCCAGGGAACTGGCCAAGTGACTCAGTTGGTTAAAAGCGAGCTCTGAGCAACAGGGTCGCCGGTTAGATTTCCACAAGGGCCAGTGAGCTGCGTCCAAGCTGAGCTGTCGCTGAGTTGCCAACAGGTGGCAGGATGGCTCAACTGGTGAGAGCATGTGTTCCTAACAACAAGGTTGCCAGTTGGACTCCTGCATGGGATGGTAGGCATAGCCCACCCACAACTAAGATTGAACACAGCACCTTGAGCTGAGTGGCCATGAGCTGCCAGCAGGCAGCCGGATGGCGACTGGACTTGGAGCTGAGCTAGCTGAGCCCTCCACAACTAAGATTGAAGGACAGCAACTTGGCTGGTCCCCTTCCCCAATTCCCCAATAAAAAAATCTTAAAAAAAAAAAAAATAGTGAACCTCCAGAAACTTGAAGTTGTTGGATTTACAGGGTTTTTTAAATTTTACCCGGTTTACCTCCGACCTTATGGCACTCAGGTCTCTTAAGTGCCTCCTTGGTGCAAACAAACTGCTTCCAGAGGCCTTTGCACTTTTGTAATCAGAAAACAGCATTTTCTAGATCAATAGCTGCATACTCAACGTCACATGCTGAATTGCTTCAGTAAAGATACCACATCTAGAACAGCAGATGCAACAGGAGTTGCACCTGCCAATTACATTTCTAATGAATAACAGTCATTCTCTCAAGTCTATCTGCCTTCCATACAGGCTAACTAGGCGAGTTAAATGGACATGTGTTAGGAATCATCAACTGTGCATCTTTTGAATCTTTGATGTTGGCACTAATCTCTTAAGTTCCCCCAGGGATGCAGTATTGTTTACAGTTTTTTTATTTACCATTCTAGCAGAAAGGGAACATCCCAGGGCCTTCCTCTTGCCTCTTCCTATCATAACAGTCCTCATTTAATGGATCAGAGATAAAATGGGAATTCTTCCAAATGCCGATCAACCTATGTCAATTATAATAGGGGCTGGCAAACTATGGTTGTGGTTCAAATCTGGCACACTGCCTGCTTCTGTAGATGTAGTTTTATTGGAACATAGCTATGCTTATTCATTTACATATTGTCTGTGGCTGCTTTCATGATACAACGGCAAAGTTGAATAGTTGCCACAGAGACCATATGGCCTGCAAAGCCTAAAATATTTACTCTCTGAGCATTTACAGAAGGTTTGCCAACCCCTGAATTATACATTCAAAAACTAGAGTAATAACCACAAGGTTGGTCCGTGGACCCACTGTGCCCACAGTGAGATGGACCTGGTCACAAACTCCGTTTATCATCATAAGCCCCCACTTTGAACTGTGGAGCATAATAGCACATTAAATCTCCTAGAATTCGCAGCAAGTCAGAGTCAGTATCTGCCTAGTAATCTGCAAAAGATCCAGGTAATCGAGCTGACTATTTCTCTTTATGTATACTTGTAATACCCCTAGTAAGGGTCACAGATCCACTTAGGGAAGGCTTGGAGGAAGAGATACAGCTTACTTATGGCAGTGTTACTTGTGGCAGGTCTTTCTCAAGGTGACCCAGCCTCTTCTTCATCAAGGGCTCCCAGCCTAGTAACTGGCGTGGTTCCAGAAATTAGGTGAGAGAGTGTGCCACTCCATTGGGCCACTCAAGTCAGGTTTCTGGTTACCAGACCTAGAGTTTTTTCTTTTGTTGTAATATAGATTAAGTAATATTTAAGTAAGCCATCATTTTTTTTTTTATTCCTAGCCATCTCCAAAGATCCCCGTGGGTCAAAACATTCTGACTAACACTTCATCCCTGTTGTCTATTATGACGTTTGGGCCCACTTTGACTCTGGCAGTAAAGTTGGCTCTCAGATCCCATATTCCATTGAAATTAGGAATCCCATCTCAACAGCAACATCTCCCACTGTTGTTTTTCTATGGAAAATATTCATCCTCTTTTTATACAACTTTTCAAAAATGCTGATGCTCCCACTCGCATTTCTCAATGCCATATTGCGGGAAATAAAATGTCCTTATATTTTTTGGTGCTTCTGCAAAATGTCCAAGCCTACTGAGACACAGAAAACTGTACGATATAAAGATAAAGCTTTTTCACTTGCTTCAGAAATATTTTGCTTTTCTCATGCCATGAGCATTAGGTCTGTAGTCATTTGTCCAGTTATCTGCTCTGATCTGAAAGGGTAATGAAACTCTTATCTCCCCAAGAGGGCTAAATGATTACAGCCCAGACTCTATCCCTTGGGTAAGCCCCAAGGTGCAAACAAAACAGAACTACTACCTCCCTAGGAATTTCAGTGTCAGGAGGGAGGAAGACTAGAATTTGGAGCCTCTCTGGGTTGTAACAATGAGGTTCACCTAGATAGATAGATGTGGTCCTTGGAAAGACACATTTACATTCCAAAAGGTTAGGATGAGACCCCAGGACCCTTTCTGTCCAGTCTTAAAAGAGTAAGAGTGGGGTATTATTTCCTCTCCTTCAGGTAGGGAGGTGGGGGTGGGGGAGAGGAATGGCTGTCTCTTTCCTGTATCTACCAAGAGAAAATCCATTGTTTGCCATTCTTTGTCTATGGGGTATAACTTGTCACCCATATAGAAAGCTTCCGTCGGCTCTCACTACATCACCTGCAAGACTCAGGTGTGAGGGATGATGCTGCACTGTTACTCTGGCTGCTGATCTGGTTGTATCAATAAAGAGCTGTTTTCTCTGATCCAGGTGCCATATGTCCCTGCCGTATTCACATACATCAAGTACATAACTGTGCAAGTGGAGTAACATGTAAGAGCTTTCATAGTTCACAATAAAACACATAGTGAAGGGAGTGTCCTCTGGGCCTCTCAGGGTGTGTGTTTGGGGAGGGGGGATCTGGTGGCACATGATTAACCTTCCTGTCCATTCCAACATTCCTTTCTCCCTTAGCCTTTAGACCCCTTTCTCGATATTACACCAGGAAGCTTTGACATCTCAATTTTATTAAATATAAACTACCATTGAATCCAAATTTTGCCCAACTAACCAATTAGATTGTTAAAGCCACTCCCATATGCTCGAGCTAACACACTAAATCCAGAAATTCCCAATAAGTGCACCCATTTCATAAATTGACCTCAAGCGACGCCATAGTTTATTCTAAGATTCTTAGAATCCAGCTCCAAACTTATTTCCCAGGCTTCTACCAATATAGTGGGTGCCAAAAAAATGTGTACACATTTTTAGAAAAGAAATAACTGTATTAAAATTACGCTGATGGCAACCACTTTGAGCACCTCTTGTAATTGCAGAAGTCAAACGTGACTTGTATTCATCTTTCGTTATCGGTATATGTTGAGTACTACAGTTTTAATACAGTTTTTTCCTTTCTTAAAATGTGTATGCATGTTTTGGCACCCTCTGTATATACTAGTGAAATCTTGCAAATTTTTTTGGAATGTAAGCTATCTCTTCCAAGGATACACTTTGGACTTTTCTCCTTGAAATATGCTCAGCTCTGACTCCAATTAGAAGTCTAAATGCAAAAAGGAGTGAAGAGGCAGATATTGGGGGAGAATAAGCATTTTCTTGCAAGGTAACTGCCTCAGGTGATGTTATTACAAAGTTTCCAAGCAGGGGAAAGCTAATCTCCTCACACATATGAGGAAGTGTTGCTTCTTCTGGCAAAAAAGACTTGGGGATTCAAAGATCTCAGCTTTATCTAAGCTCACCCAGGCGTCTCACTCTTTCCCAATCAATGCTCTTTCATATAAGAGACTTGGCAAGTCTGTAAAGTCAACTTGTAATTCTGCAACCCGCACAATTAAAATTTTATTTTCAGAGAGGTCTGCCTGCAGCTACAAAAAAATAAGAGATTTTTCTAGGGTTGCCATAGATACACTGTGGTTCTCTGATTCTGACTTGAACTGGGTGTTCAGTGGTCTCAGCTTATCTTTTTTACCCCCTGGAAGCTCTCCAGGGTAGTCAGGAGGACTCACTCCATCTGTGGTGGGAAGAATTCTAAGACAGCCCCCAGCATTCCCACCCCTTGGTGTGCATGCCTTTTATAATTTCTTCCCCTTGAATATGGGTGGAACCTGTGAATATGATGGGATATCAGTATCATAATTGTGTTACATTACATGCCAAAAGAATTTTACAGATGCAATAAAGGATACTAATCAGTGGACTTTGAGCTTATCAAAAGGGACATTATCCAGGTGGACCTGACCTAATCATATCAACGCTCTAAATCTGGGTCTAGAGGTCAGAGAAAGAGGGAGTCGGAGATTTGAAGCATGAGAGGGATTTGATGTAAAGGAGACTCCCCGTTGCTGGCTTGAAGATGGAAAGGGCATATGACAAGGAGTGTGGGTGGACTATAAGAGCTGAAGATGGCTCCCAGTCCACACCTTAATTTTAGCCTTGTGAGGCTGTGAGCAGAGATCCCAGCTATGCCATGTCTCAACTTCCTACCTACAGAATACTGAGCTAATAAATGAGGGTTATACGCTGCTAAGCATGTGGGACTTCGTTATTTAGCAAAAGAAAACTAATACAGCTGCCCACAGCTCTTTTAGAGATCATGGTTAACAAACCTTCAAGGGCAGCAACTACTTGGTCTCCCAGCACTTGCTTCATTCGGCATTGCATCATGATCACAAGATGTGATAATCATGAGACCACAGCATGGCATGGTTGACTGTCTTTCCAGAATTTGAAGAACTCAGCACTGTGTTCAAGGCAAGGGGTGTTTCCAAGCTAAACCCAGAATCTCACTTTTGATGGCCCATTCCCTGAAACCACTCCTGGTAACAAGTACTGTGTCAGTCAGGGTCAAGTCATGAAAAAAGAAACAACATAATGTATTTCAACAGAGGGAATTCAAGAAAGGGAATTGATACCACAGGCATTGAAGTGCTGAAGAAAAAAAAAATCCCACACTTACATAACTTCTCTCCCCCAGGGCTGGGAGAACAAATAGAATAGTCTGGGGTTGTCAGAACCTAGAAGCTCGATAGAGGAGACTGTAATAGGTTAAACATTGTCCCTCCCAATATTCACATCCACCTGGAATCTGTGAATGTGACCTTATTTGGAAATAGGGTCTTTGCAGATGTAATCAAGTCAGGATGAGGTCATACTCGGTTAGGGTAGGCCCTAATCCGATCACTGGTGTCCCTCTAAGAAGGTCATGTGAGGACAGGCAGAAATCAGAGCGATGCAGCTACAAGCCAAGGAAGGCCAAGGATTTCTGACAACACCAGAAGCTGGGAAGAGGCAAGGAAGGGTTCTCCCTGAGAGCTTTCACAAGGAGCATGGCCCTGCCTGGCTGCCGGTACACTTTAGGGGGACCAATGAGGCTAGTTCTGGAAGTGCTGAAGGAAAAGAGAGGCTGGACCAGCTGCTGCTGCCGGGTGTGCTGTTGCTGGAACAGCACACAAACAAGGAAAAGGCTTTCCTCCCTCCTCTTCCTGCCTTAACATCTTCCCATTGCCTCCTATGGGCAGAAAATAAGCCCAAACCAGCTGGCAGAGAAGAACTGTAGCTTGGGGAGTTCCCAGTTCCAGCATCACAGAGTAATAGGAAGGTGGGTTTGGGGCTGACAATTGACAGGTAAAGGATGGGCACACAAGGTATGTTTGTGTTTATGTTTGTGTAAAAGGAGTCAGTTTGCAGGATGTGAGATTGCTGGACAGATGAGCAATGCTGATAACACAAATATTCTGCTTCCACGACTGGAGAAAACGGGACTCAGGGAGTGTCCGAAGGAAAGTTATTCAACAAAACTTGCTATAAGGGGCCGGCCGAGTGGCGCCTTGGTTAAGAGCTGGCTTGGGACGCCAGAGAGCCCCAGTTCGGATCCCACATATGAGGGCCAGTGACACTGCCCTCCACAGCTAAGATGCTGAACAACAGCTCAACCTGGAACTGGGCTGCCG
>NW_017731609.1:2256132-2265828 GCF_001890085.2 Hipposideros armiger | reverse complement strand
CACTTTCTTGATTTGTCTGATGGTTTCTTCATGATTTAATTTTTTTCTGGTTGTTAAGAATACTGCATAGATAATGTTAAGTATCTCTTATTGCATCACATCAGAAGGCAATTACTATCAGGTTCTACGCTTGATCACTTGATTAAAGTGAATACTCAGGTTCTTTTCATATTAATGAAATATCTGTTTCCTTTCCCTCTCTTCTGTTTTCAGGGAATACACAGGCACAAATCACTGCCTATATGACAAATGAGTATTTAGCTTTTTACCTTCCTGGCATCTGACCTATCCAGTTTTTCCTGCATTTTAGCCTACACTATATTCCCCCAGTCCCAAGGGAAAAAATGATTACATCCTGTAAAGTTTCCCCTCCTGTCTTGGGCTCTTTGCTGCAGCTGTTACCCCAACACCCAGACATTGCCTGAGTGTTGTGACTGGCATTCATGTCCTGGGGAGCAGTCTTTGTCTTGGACAGAGGGACAGTGCAAATTCTTTCCTTAAGATGTGAGAATGGTAGACTGAATGATAGCTCCTCCAAAGATGTTCACTTCCTGATCTCTAGGATCTTACATGGCACAAAAGGAGTCTACAGATGTGATTAAGGACTTTGAGTTGGAATGATTATCCTGGATTATCTTGGACCGTACAATGCAATCACAATGTCCTTCTTTATAAGAGGGAGATTTTACACAGACAGAAGAGGAAGCGGCAATGTGACCACGGAGGCAGAGATTAGATGGTGCTGCTGCAAGCCAAGGAATGCTGGCAGCCACCAGAAGCTGGGAGAAGCAAGGAATAGATGCTCCCTCGGAACCTCTGGAGGGAGCATGGCCCTGCCAACATCTTGATTTCCGCCCACAGATACTGATTTCAGACTTCTGGTCCCCAGAACCGTGAGAGAAAAAATTGTTACTTTAAGCCACCAAGTTGGTGGTGATTTGTCACAGCAGTGCTAGGAAACTAATATAGTAAATGAATAATTTGAAATGTAAATTGAGACTTGGGATTGAATTTTGACTCTGTCACTTTTTTTTTTTAGATTTTTTTTTTTATTGGGAAATTGGGGATGGGAACAGCGCTGGGGAATTGGGGGAAGGGGAACAGACAAGTTGCTGTCCTTTTTTGTTCTTCAGTCTAGTTGTGGAGGACATCGCTTCACTGGCCCAAGTTGGCACTATCATTGCGCTCTTCCTGGGCAAGGCAGATCAGTTGCCGGCCTCTGGATGGCCGCTCACTCTGGCTGCTGGCTACACACAGTAGCCCATGGCAACCCACTGCAGCAGGGGCTGCAGCCTATGCCATCGCCGGCGACTCACGGCAGCCCAACTCCAGGTTGAGTTGTTGTTCAGCATCTTAGCTGCAGAGGGCAGTTTGACTCTGTCACTTTGTAGGAGTGTAATTTGGGGCAACTTACTTGATTTCACTCTCAGTCTGGCTTTTGCAAAATGGGGATAATAGCCATCTCTTAGGGCTAAATATTAAATGACAAAACATAAGTGTATGTTAAATACCTAGTAAAAGCCTTGGCACATAGTAGACACTCAATACATGAGAGCTTTTTTTTTTATTAAAGATTTTATTGGGGAATCGGGGTAAGGAGAACAGACAAGTTGCTGTTGCTTTGTTCTTCAGTCTCGTTGTGGAGGATGTTGCTTCACTGGCCCAAGCTGGCACCATCATTGTGCTCTTCCCGGGCGAGGCAGATCAGTCACCAGTTTCTGGACGGCCACGCACGGTGGCTGATGGCTACACACGGTAGCTTATGGCAGCCCACTGCAGCAGGGGCTGCAGCCTACACTGTCGCCGGTGACCCACGGCAGCCCAGCCCCAGGTCGAGCTGCCATTCACCATCTTAGCTGCAGAGGGCAGTGTCACTGGCCCTCTCATATGTGGGATCTGAACCGGGGCCCTCTGGCATCCCAAGCCAGTTCTTAACCAACGCGCCACTCGGCCGGCCCGAGAGCTTTTAGTACTAATTATCGGGTTGGCAGAAAAGTCGTAACACATTTTTGCAATTAAAAACATAGAAAAAATACATCATGACTTTTCCGACAACCCAATATTTAATTCAGCAAATAAATATTGAGTGTTTACTATGTGCAATACTGCTAACTCTCAAGGAGCCTACATTCTGGTGAGAGACAGATGAACTAATAAACAATAAATACATAGCATATTTATTGCTATGTATTAGATAGTGGTAAATGTTATAGAGAACAAAAAGCAAGGCAACAAGAATTAAGTGGTTCTAATTTAGGCTTGAGGTACATTTGCAAGATACTTTATAGCCTACCTGTTATAAAACACTATTATAATATTAATAACAGCTACTATCTATCCAATACTTTGTTTCACAGTGTTCTCACAACAATACTTAAAGTAAGGATAAAATTATTCCCATTACATAAGTGAGAAAACAGGCTTAAAAAGTTTAATTAATTTTCTCTCACACAAGTGCTGGGTCAGGAATTGGACTCCAAGATCCAGGCCCTTTGAGCTGCTGTAAGCTGCTGCTATGAAAGTAGAAATATGGCCCGTAGTGCTTCAATCTTTACACAGAACATGGAGTGACTATCCTATCCCACGCAGTTAATTCACATGGTTAGCCCACATCACAAGCACAGCATGTGCTCCAGGCTCACATCAAACATTTAATTATATGGGCCATTTTAGTCATGGGGCTGTCTTTCTTTAAGACAGTACATTCTTTAAGTATATACAGTCTTTAAGTTGGCCTTTCCTGGAGCATTAATGAGAATGGTATGACTAAAGAGCTACATGGAAAAGTAAGTTCTGGAAATACTAGGATAAACAACATGGAAAAGTTTGTTTATTTCTGTTGTTTTATTGAGGACTTCTCCTTTAATAAAATAGTATCACCATTAAGTTACAAAAGAAGTTTACAATAGGAAACATTTCCAAATTTTACCAAATTTTTTCCATGGCCCATCTCTCAAGCTAGTGATCTGAAGGTCACACTTTGAGAAAAATTGCTCTCAGGAAATTCAATAGTTTGCCTTATAAACTTTTAAAACTCACTTTAAGAAAAAGTAACTTTTTTGTAAAGAATTCTATGAATGGAGCCTTGTCATTCCTTTTTTTTTATTAAATTATTTTTTATTATGAAATACACATTTTTTAGAATTAGTTTCAGCTGTACAGCACAGTGCAATAGTTACACTTTTTACCCCTCGAAGTGACAACTCCCCTTCCCCAATCCACCNTTCACTGGCCCAAGTTGGCACCATCATTGCGCTCTTCCCGGGCAAGGCAGATCAGTCACCGGCTTCTGGACGGCCGCTCACAGCAGCTGCTGGCTACACACGGTAGCCCATGGCAACCCACTGCAGCAGGGTCTGCAGCCTATGCCTTCGCTGGCAACTGACAGCAGCCCAGCTCCAGGTTGAGCTGTTGTTCAGCATCTTAGCTGTAGAGGGCAGTGTCACTGGCCCTCTCATATGTGGGATCCGAACCAGAAACCTCTGGCATCCCAAGCCAGCTCTTAACCAACGAGCCACTCGGCCAGCCCTGGCAGCTACTATTTCTTAATCAACTATTATGTACCAGAACTAAGTACAACATTCTATGGCCACAGCTCTTTGTTTGCAAGTAATAAACCCTCAAGAGGCAGCTTGAGGGAGGCCGAGTGGCTCAGTTGGTTAGAGCACGAGCTCTGAGCAACGGGATCGCTGGTTTGATTCCCACATGGGCCAGTGAGCTGCACCCGAGCTGAGCTGCTGCTGAGCTGCCAACAGGTGGCAGCGATGGCTCATCTGGTGAGAGCTCATGCTCTTAACAACAAGGTTGCCGGTTCGACTCCCACACAGGATGATGGGCTGCTCCCCACCGCAACTAGATTGAAAGCGGCAACTGGACTTGGAGCTGAACTGCGTCCACTACAACTAAGATTGAAAGACAACTTGACTTGGAACTGATGTCCTGGAAAAACACAATGTTCCTCTTCTCCAACTCCCCAACACTGTTCCCCTCCCTAATTTCCCAATAAAATTTTTAAAAAAGCAACTTGGGCAACAGAGGAATTTTGTGATAAGGCTACAACTATGTCTCCTGGGGGATTAAAGCTAAAAATATGCCTTGAAAAGTACTAGAACGAGGAACTAAAAGGTAATCAGAAGTCCAAATGAGAAAGTTCTGTATGGCTATGTCATTCTCTTCTTTCTTTGAATTGACTTTCTCTTTCTGCAGCCAGGGGGAAAGTCATTCTAGAGCTCTTGAGTTTATATCCCCTCTATTCAAAAAAGTGCTCCAGATAGAACTGGAATCTCATAATCCTGATATCTCATTTCTAGATGAGCGCTTCAGACTGGCCTTATTTGATGCAAGTGTCCAAGCAACTGAACTCAATTATAGGGTCAGTATGAGGTGGGAAGACATAATGTGTTTACCATACATGTGATTGTGCATTAACTTTCAAAACAGTTGTGAGAGGCTTTATCATCTCTATTTTATAGATGAGGAAACTGAGACTCAGAGACCGTGGAAATATGCTTTACATTTAAGTTTTGTTCCAAAACCTGTGCTCTAACTACATCTAATTACCTCTTGTTGGATAAAGGTGTTGCATTCATTCATTCATTCATTCATTCATCAATATCTATTGAGCTATATGCTTATCTAGGCTCTTCTGAGATTAAGCTGTGAACAAAAACAAAGTCATTGCTCTCACCATGGAATGTAAAGGGTAAGAAACAAATACCACACAAGTTAGATGGTGATAAGTGCTAGGAAGTGAATTAAGCAGAGTAAGGTTATGAGATGATGGAGGGAAGTCCTATTGTAAATAGGAGGTCAGAGAAAGACTTGCTGATAAGCAAGACCTTTTGCTAGGATAATAAATTCTGAACTCACAGTCAAAAGTCATCAAGCGAGGCAATTTTGCCCATGGGTAGAGGACTGTGTCTTTCTCAAATAATAATAAAAACTTATATTTATAGAGCTTTCCAGTTACCACCTGCTTCAACATTAATTCTGTGATAACAGCAATTTGCTTTCTCTATATTAATTAGCAAAACAAAAAGGAGCTTGCAAAAAAATTTACCCTTATTGGTTATTGCTTATTGGTTAAATTATTGTGTTTGATAACTCAGCTCCATTGTTCCATAAGAGCAATCTCCCATGGGCTGTCATCAGGCTGGGATTCTGAAAGTGCCTCCACACAAATTCATCTGTGACCAATCCTTTCACCTTCTTTCTGGAACTGAAAACTGGTTCCTCCCTGAGGACCCACTTTCCCTGAGCTTCTCAAATGGTTGCTCTCTCCTAAAACCTTTGTGCCACTGAGTGTGGGGATAGAATAACTCCTTATTCCTCATTGGCATTTCCAAGCCGTTTTTGCATCCTTCTTCACAGATACACCCAGCTATGAATCTCATGCCATTTATCAGACTGTTCCACCCATTGCTCCTCTTTGTTAACAGTCACCTACTGACATTGGGGCCACACCCTCATTCCTTGTAGAGGCACATTACCACTCTATCTAACACAACTCCCTTCCTAAATTTTGGTGATTTCAATATGCACTGAAATGATCCTTCCAACACCCTAGCCTCTCAGTTGTATGGCCTCTCTTCCAATAATCTTATTGTTCACCTTACATCAGCTGCTCACTGCCATGATCATACCCTTGACTTTGTCATCACCAACTCAGACATAACCTCAAGTTTTGTAACTCACTCTCCTACCACTGTCTTTCCAGCATTCTCTCTCTCATATCTCCAACTCCAACAATCCTTTGACTCCAAAGGGACTTCAACCTATTGATCCCATCTCCTTTTTACTTCCCTTGTTACCCCCATATCTTTTCTTCCCTTCTTACCCAACTAAATTCCATGGTCAATTATTATGTTAACTTCTTGCTTGAACCTTCAAGCCTCTGGCCCCTCTCCTGTTCAGTCATCCCCACCTGGCTCAACTCTGGGGAAACCCAACTCTCTGCCTACTCCATGTTTATACCCTGGCAGCTGAATGAAGCTGTAAGAAAGCACCCAAGCATACAGAATACTTTAAATTCATTGTCACTAATATCGGTGGGCCCTATACACTCTCATGCTCTCCACATAATTTCATAGCTCTTCTCTCTCCTCAAGCCTCTAACAACTCCTCCTCCTATTAGCCGTCACTCTCAACTGATAACACACTTCCCAATTTTACCAAAAAAATATAAAGCAATGGAACAGAACAGCGACAAGCTCCCACTACCACACCAGCACCTCAATTCCTACACATGCTACTTTCTTTCCTATTGATATGGATGAATTGACTATATTCTGAGGCCAATGATTCTAGCCAACCCTCTCCTACTCAAGGACACCACTCCAATAATTCTCCCCACCCCCGCCGCCACCACCACCTCTTGTGTCATTTTTTCTCTTTACTGTATTACTAACAGCATAAAATACACTTATTTCTCTCATCTTAAAAATCAATCCCCTTTGATTCCACCTCCCGCTCCCCTGACATACTACCTCACTTCCTCTTTTAACAGAAGAAACCTTTGAAAATGATGTGGATACCTGTTGCTTCTTAATTTATCTCTTCCCATTCTCTCATGAGCCCACTCCAAAGAGGTTCTCCCTAACAACACTACTGACAAGTTTTTTTATCAAGGTCATGGATGACCCCCACATTGCTAATTTCAATTGTTATTTCTAGCAACTTCCAGTGGCATTTGACAGTTGCGTGTGCACTCTCTCTCTCTCTTCCTCTCTTTATCTCCCCCTCTCTCTCTTCTCTGTTTCTTTCTCTCTCTTCCTTAAAAAACTTACCTTACTTGGTTTCCAGGACATCACATTTACCTAATTTTTCTCCTATCTCTCTGAAGACATCTTAGTTTATTTTGCTGGTTCCTCGTTATATCCCTGATCTCTAAATACTGGAGTACCCAAGGGCTTAGATTTTGGAGCCTTTCTCGTCGACCTACACTTATTCCATTGGCCATCTCATCCATTCTCATGACTTTAAGTCCCCCAAATAAACTGACATTTATTGAGTACTCTATTAGTGGAGGGGGTTTAAAGAAAGGTGTGGATACCAGGAGACGAGGAACAATGGGGGGCCACGGGGCGATCTTGAAGTCGGCCCTCTACAGTGCTTTGAACATGTTCAGCTTGTGTCCTGGTAGATAAGATAAGAGTAGGTTGAAGGCAAGGAGTAAGTAGAGTCATGCTAGAATTTTTAGGTGCTTTTAATGTTCCTACCTAGAACATTATCTCCATAATTGTCAGTGCTCTATCTTGTCTGCTGAAGCCCCTATGCCTACAACAGGCCATCTGTAGGCACTCAATACAAATTTATTGAATGAATAAATGCTCAGAAAGAAATAAATGTTCAAAATCATATGTTCAAAAAACAGTTACCCAATCATTTGTACCGTATTTTCCATCCCAATAGAGGAGAACAGAATCATAGATAATAGAAAAACCACAAAACATAATCGATTTAATATTAGTCAACATCATGGCTACAGTTCTGAAGAATAGTATAATAAGAATGGCAACACATAGGACCCCAATGAGTCTCCCACACTTTCAGTTTCCTGATTGTAACTGAAAATAGAGCAGTCCACAGACAGAGTATAGCAATTACAAGTTCACTTCACCTTCTGTGCTAATCTGTGAAGTACTCTCCTCATACCATTGGTGATAAACACTACCAATTCACCAGACAACCATCAAATAATTTCGTTTTCTAATTTTTCATGTTGATTCGAAAAAAATTTCAAAACCTACAGAGAAGTTGGAGAAATAGTACATTTAACACTCACATTCCCTTCACTTAAATTTACTAAATGTCAGTTTCAAACACCAGGATACTTCATCTTTAAATACTTCGGCATGTATCGTCCAAGATTAAAAATATTTTCTGACATATAAAAGCACTATCACATCTAAGAAAATTAATGTCAATTCAGTATCATATGATAAGATGGCCTATATTCATATTTCCCTAAACAGTTCCAAAAATGCCTTTAATAGCTGTTTTTTTTAACCCACCCAAGATCCAATTTAGAATCAAATGTTATATTTTACTACTGTTTCTTTAAATCTAGAACAATCTCAGATTTTTTTTTTCAAGACATTGAAATAATTTGAGAGTTCAGAATATTATGTCTCACTTTCTTGATTTGTCTGATGGTTTCTTCATGATTTAATTTTTTTCTGGTTGTTAAGAATACTGCATAGATAATGTTAAGTATCTCTTATTGCATCACATCAGAAGGCAATTACTATCAGGTTCTACGCTTGATCACTTGATTAAAGTGAATACTCAGGTTCTTTTCATATTAATGAAATATCTGTTTCCTTTCCCTCTCTTCTGTTTTCAGGGAATACACAGGCACAAATCACTGCCTATATGACAAATGAGTATTTAGCTTTTTACCTTCCTGGCATCTGACCTATCCAGTTTTTCCTGCATTTTAGCCTACACTATATTCCCCCAGTCCCAAGGGAAAAAATGATTACATCCTGTAAAGTTTCCCCTCCTGTCTTGGGCTCTTTGCTGCAGCTGTTACCCCAACACCCAGACATTGCCTGAGTGTTGTGACTGGCATTCATGTCCTGGGGAGCAGTCTTTGTCTTGGACAGAGGGACAGTGCAAATTCTTTCCTTAAGATGTGAGAATGGTAGACTGAATGATAGCTCCTCCAAAGATGTTCACTTCCTGATCTCTAGGATCTTACATGGCACAAAAGGAGTCTACAGATGTGATTAAGGACTTTGAGTTGGAATGATTATCCTGGATTATCTTGGACCGTACAATGCAATCACAATGTCCTTCTTTATAAGAGGGAGATTTTACACAGACAGAAGAGGAAGCGGCAATGTGACCACGGAGGCAGAGATTAGATGGTGCTGCTGCAAGCCAAGGAATGCTGGCAGCCACCAGAAGCTGGGAGAAGCAAGGAATAGATGCTCCCTCGGAACCTCTGGAGGGAGCATGGCCCTGCCAACATCTTGATTTCCGCCCACAGATACTGATTTCAGACTTCTGGTCCCCAGAACCGTGAGAGAAAAAATTGTTACTTTAAGCCACCAAGTTGGTGGTGATTTGTCACAGCAGTGCTAGGAAACTAATATAGTAAATGAATAATTTGAAATGTAAATTGAGACTTGGGATTGAATTTTGACTCTGTCACTTTTTTTTTTTAGATTTTTTTTTTTATTGGGAAATTGGGGATGGGAACAGCGCTGGGGAATTGGGGGAAGGGGAACAGACAAGTTGCTGTCCTTTTTTGTTCTTCAGTCTAGTTGTGGAGGACATCGCTTCACTGGCCCAAGTTGGCACTATCATTGCGCTCTTCCTGGGCAAGGCAGATCAGTTGCCGGCCTCTGGATGGCCGCTCACTCTGGCTGCTGGCTACACACAGTAGCCCATGGCAACCCACTGCAGCAGGGGCTGCAGCCTATGCCATCGCCGGCGACTCACGGCAGCCCAACTCCAGGTTGAGTTGTTGTTCAGCATCTTAGCTGCAGAGGGCAGTTTGACTCTGTCACTTTGTAGGAGTGTAATTTGGGGCAACTTACTTGATTTCACTCTCAGTCTGGCTTTTGCAAAATGGGGATAATAGCCATCTCTTAGGGCTAAATATTAAATGACAAAACATAAGTGTATGTTAAATACCTAGTAAAAGCCTTGGCACATAGTAGACACTCAATACATGAGAGCTTTTTTTTT
>NW_017731609.1:2250317-2253083 GCF_001890085.2 Hipposideros armiger | reverse complement strand
TGATGACAGCGATTGGATTTACTGACAACCTAAGCCAATCAGGGCCCATCCCTGGAGCTGGGGGTAGGGCTTGATCCTACCCAACTAACCGGCTGAGAAAGGGAATAGATAAATTTTCTACATCCACATAGAGAAATCTTACCATTTCCTGCTAATCTTTGTCCCATACATCCTAACATCAACTTTATTTAGCAACTAATATTTTACAACTAATGAGCACAAGTGCTTTCCTAAGTGCTTCATTGCTATTAATCCTTATGAAATCCTTGTTCTATAAATGAGAAAATGAGCAGCATGGTTAGGTAACTTACCCAAGATCACACAGCTAGCAAGTAGCTGAATGCTGGAAAGTGTCAAAACCAAGATTTGGGCGCAAGTGCTCTAGATCCAGAGTTCCTGCTCTTAACCTGTCTCTATTTCATCTTTATAATTATTCTTGCTAATATGTCCTTATTAAAGCTGGATGGTTATAAGCCTACTTTCCCAGTTAATTCTGAGTTTCTTGATGGTAGGGGGCACCTCAGTCACATATATAATAACAAAGATTTAAAGCAGAATATAATGAACTACTTATTAATGACTTTAGCAGAGAAAAACTTAGCTCATATATATTGTTTTATTATAAACACAATGTATAAATAATATAAAACAATCCCTGAGAATGTTCAAGAAATGCCTGTTGGGCTGGCCGAGTGGCTCAGTTGGTTAAGAGCTCGCTCAAGAGTTTGAGTTCTGAGCAACAGCGGTTCGATTCCCGGCCCAAGCTGAACAGCCGTTGAGTTGCCAACAGGTGGCAGGATGGCTCAGCTTAAAAAAGAAAAGAAAAGAAAAGAAAAGAAAAGAAAAGAAATGCCTGTTTGTTGGGCAGTAGAATTATTGAACTGGAGATTCAGTGCCTGCCACACTCACACTTTAGGCAGTTCCGTGTGCTCTCCATCAGGTGACTCTTCTATCATGGGCTCATCCCCTGGACTTATTCAGAAGTCACCAATTTATACCTCAGCTGCCTAGGAAGTGGTCTGGCCTGAAAACTAGCCCAATAAGGGTGCTCTATACTGAGTGGCTCTCAGGGCCAGCCAAGTGACTCAGTTGGTTAAGAGCTCACTCAAGAGTATGAGCTCTGAGTAACACGGTCGCCAGTTCGATTCCCAGCCCAAGCTGAGCTGCCAACAGGTGGCAGGGGGGCTCAGCTAAAAAAAATTTTAAAATAAAAAAAAAGTGTATACTGAGTGGCTCTCAAACCTTTGTACCACAGTTTATTTAACTGGCCAAAATACTCCTCAGCCCATCCAGCCTAACCACCCCACTGTTTTTGTTTGTTTTTTAAAGATTTTTTTATTGGAGAATTGGGGTAAGGGGAACAGTGTTGGGTAATTGGGGAAGAGGAACAGCCAAATTGTTGTCCTTCAATCTTAGTTGTGGAGGGCGCAGCTAGTTCAGCTCCAAATCCAGTCACCACCCAGCTGCTCGTCAGCAGCTCGCAGCTGCTCAGCTCAAGGTGCCCTGTTTAATTTTAGTTACAAGTGGGCGAAGCCCACCATCCCATGCAAACTGTCAATCTTGTTGTTAGGAGCATGTGCTCTCACCAGCTGAGCCATCGCTGCCACCTGTTGGCAGCTCAGCGGAAGCTCAGCTCGGGCGCAGCTCACTGGTCCACGTGGGAATTAAACTGGCAACCTGCTGCTCAGAGCTCACGCTCTTAACCAACTGAGCCACTCAGCTGGCCCTACTTTTAAATTCTTGACTCTGCAAAGGTTGGAGAAAAGGCAGCAAGCAGCAAAGGAAAGGGCAGAAAATGAACAGCAGCAAACAGCCCAGTGGATCATGACCCCCCCCATCCACTGGACCATGGATTCATCACTGCCATAACACCTCCCTGTTAGTCATAGTTACTACAAAGTCATTTTCATTTGTTTCCTGGGAGTGTTACTTTTTAAAAAAACTAAGAGTATTTATTTTAAATAATATAAATGTGCATAGATATAATTAATGAAACATGTAGTGAATATAAATGCTTTCTAATGTGTACCATACAAAGGTCACATAACAATTTATATTTTACCATATCTTATGGTAAATTTTGATACCCAAGTCATAGGGTATTTAGAATTTCAAATCAAATCCTATCTTAAGATAACTATCTTCAGTTGAACCGTTATTGTTATGCATTTTGTCACGTTTTTTTGTTTGTTTTGTTTTTAAAGATTTTATTGGGGAATCAGGGAAAGGGAACAGTGTTGGGGAATTGGGGAAGGGGAACAGTCAAGTTGTTGACTTCAATTTTAGTTGTGGAGGGCACAGCTAGCTCAGCTTCAAGTCCAGTTGCCATCCGGCTGCCTGTTGGAAGCTCATGGCTGCTCATCTCAAGGTGCCGTGTTCAATCTTAGTTGTGGGTAGGCGTAGCCCACCTTTCCATGTGGGAGTTGAACTGGAAACCTTGTTATTAGGAGCACGTGCTCTCACCTGCTGAGCCATTCTGCCACCTATCGGCAGCTCAGCGGCAGCTCAGCTCAGGCACAGCTCACTGGCCCATGTGGGACTCAAACCGGTGCCCCTGTTGTTCAAGGCTTTTGCTCTCAAACAACTGAGCCACTCAGTTGGCCCTTGTCATGTGTTTTTGTTGTTGTTTTTAAAGATTTTTTTTGGGGGGGAATAGGGAGGATGGGAACAGTGCTGGAGAATTGGGGAAGGGGAACAGACAAGTTGCTGTCATTTTGTTCTTCAGTCTAGTTGTGGAGGATGTTGCTTCACTGGCCCAAGTTGGCA